>NC_071354.1:127933867-128233867 GCF_943734655.1 Sabethes cyaneus
CATTAAAGGTTTGGTCATTAAGGTTATCTTGAATAAATTTCATCAATCATTTTCAAATATCTTTTGACCAGTAGAACCAATCCTTATGAAATTTGGTAAATACATTTACAGTGTTAAGACCTCTCGTTTAATACTAAAACAATTGAAACTAGATAAATTATCTTGGTTAAAATCGCTATAAAGTATTGTAAGTTTTAACCACAGAGAACAGATTAACAGGCTCGAAGGAAGTAATCGATTTTTTGTGTGTAAAATCTGTCGGTAGCGCCCTCCAGAAATAGTTTGCCAAACGCATCAAAAAATATCCATGTACCTTTATCAATATTTCTTTGTGCTGTAGTTACATAGCAGCGACGGCAGCGACATCAAGATTTAGTTTGCCACTTACTGCTCGAGGGGTGCTCTATTGAAGGATTACTCGTAGATTACATAAAAACCTTTTACACACTTTTTGTCAATTACCTGGTAGTCTGTTCTCTGTGTTTTAACGTGTAACTTCAATTGCTCATAACTTTCAAACTAAAAGTCCAATCAAAAAACCATTCAATAGTGATCTATCCGGATATATTATCTTTCAAATGAGACTAATAGCGCATAAATCGGCTTGGCCATCTCTGAGAAACAGGCGATAATTATTACGTTGTCAAAACACGTTTTTAAGCATAACTTTTAAACTACTTGTTTGTTTTCAATAAAACTTTCTGAAAATTTTTATAATTCAGTAAGAGCTTTCATTTGGTACTAAGATCATTGAAATCGGTTGTGTGGTTCCGGAGAAAATCGTGTCACGTAGTTTTCACATTTTTGCTTATAACTTTTAAACGAAACATCGGACCACGAAGCAATTCAATAGTGATATACTAGGCAATGATACCTTTCAAATGAGACTAATAACGCATAAATCGGTTCAGCCATATCCGAGAAACAGGCGATAGAAAATGAGCTGCACACACACACGTACACACACACACACACACACACACACACACACACACACACACACACACACACACACACACACACACACACACACACACACACACACACACACACACACACACACACACACACACACACACACACACACACACACACACACACACACACACACACACACACACACACACACACACACACACACACACACACACACACATACACACACACAGACATTGCTCAGTTCGTCGAGCTCTATCGATTGGTATATGTGATTCGGCCCTCCGGGCCTCGGATCAGTTTCGTGTTTTTCGACCAATTTCTAAACCTTTGTTATATACTATAACAAAGGTAAAAACCCGATTTAATCCACCTAGTGGTGAAAGGAACCTTTGTTATACCATCTTATATGTCATTTGACATAGGCATTTTCAGTTAAAATATTATTTTTGATTTGTATTTGAATTTGTAATTTTCATAAAACTGACAGAGTCAAATTATATACGCTTCACTTTGAACTAAATTCTTATATAAACTGTTTCTTAGGCCCAGCCGTTCTCAAGTTATTCAGATGTGAAATCTCAAAATTATCTATTGGAGTCAACACATGCAAAGTATCCGATAATCGTGTAATCAACTTTCACGGATTTGAACCAAATTTTGTCAGATTGTTCATTTTAGGTCAGAAAGCAAAAATCTTAAATTTGGTGCGATTGATACCTCCATTAGTGGTTGTACCTCCTTTTTAAAAAAAGACCCGTTTTGTCAAACCTTTTTATTTTTTACTTTCAGATAAACATGGAAATCTCGACCAACATGTCAAAAGGTCCAATGTGCAAATGAGAGATTCTCTTTGCGTTTCTTCTCTTATGCTTATTACGGCGGCTTAAATACATTTCAACCCAATTATTCTAAAGGATAAGCTTTCCAATAACACCAGTAACCGTTTCATGCAAAATAGATGCATTCAAGTGCATTTATTCCGTCGTAATAACCGTAAGAGACGAGTCGCTAAGAGAATCTCTCATTTGCACATTGGACCTTTTGGAATGCTGCTCGTCAAATATTAGGTTTAGAAAGAAACTATTTTCATATTCAAATTCCAATTCCAATCGAAAATAGTCGAGTAAAAACTGGCTTTTTTTAGCGTTTTGAGCTGGAAATGATCATAAAGAAATCGACACGTCTTCGGAATTTAATTCAACTGTTTGTTAACGCTGTGCTAGTTATCATCCATATGCATCCTAGCGATAAACAATTTTCAGTGTAGTTTAACCTACTAAATTACTTTATAGAATATAGGAAAGCAATGAAAACATCGTGTACAGAATTTTTGAACAGAACTGATTTTAAAGTGGCTGTTAGCTTCGGGGTACAATGCTAGCCTAACAAGCCAGTCGTTGTATGTTCGAATCTCGACTGATCGGTGTCGCTACAGAGTTAATAGGATCTTTGCCCTAGCTCGTCATTTTCCTGTACTCTAATAACCGGCTGCGAAGTCTGTCGATAAAGAAGGGCCAAGTTCTGAAGGACGTTTACATCCATGGCTTTGCTTTGCTTGATTTTAAAGTGGTTTCTTCAAACAAATCATTAAATTTCGCAACCAGTAAGAGATAGATAGTTACTATATGCAGCAAAGTTGCTTATTTTAGTGTGTTCTAGAATTTTTGTGAAGACGCTATTTTTATGGACGCGTTTAAAAAACAAGGTGGATTCACGTTCACCCTAAAAGTGTAAGAAAATGTGCTATATTTTATTAATTAACTGCTGCAAAGAAACACCCGTTGAAAAATTACACATTTTTACTATATTATTCTGTTTTTGAGGTTTGGTTCCATTAAAGGTTTGGTCATTAAGGTTTTCTTGAAAAAATTTCATCAATCATTTTTAAATATCTTTTGACCAGTAGAACCAATCCTTATGAAATTTGGTAAATACATTTGCAGTGTTAAGACCTCTCGTTTAATACTAAAACAATTGAAACTAGATAGATTATCTTGGTTAAAATCGCTATAAAGTATTGTAAATTTTAACGTGTAACTTCAATTGCTCATAACTTTCAAACTAAAAGTCCAATCAAAAAACCAATCAATAGTGATCTATCCGGTTATATTGCCTTTCAAATGAGACTAACAGCGCATAAATCGTCTTGGCCATCTCTGAGAAACAGGCGATAATTATTACCTTGTCAAAACCCGTTTTTAAGCATAACTTTTAAACTACTTGTTTGTTTTCAATAAAACTTCCTGAAATTTTTTATAATTTAGCAAGAGCTTTCATTTGGTACTAAGATCATTGAAATCGGTTGTGTGGTTCCGGAGAAAATCGTGTCTCGTAGTTTTCACATTTTTGCTTATAACTTTTAAACGAAACATCGGACCACGAAGCAATTCAATAGTGATATACTAGGCAATAATACCTTTCAAATGAGACTAATAACGCATAAATCGGTTCAGCCATATTCGAGAAACAGGCGATAGAAAATGAGCTGCACACACACACATACACACACACACACATACACACACACACACATACACACACACAGACATTGCTCAGTTCGTCGAGCTCTATCGATTGGTATATGTGATTCGGCCCTCCGGGCCTCGGATCAATTTCGTGTTTTTCGACCAATTTCTAAACCTTTGTTATATACTATAACAAAGGTAAAACATACGATAACCATCAGGATGAACTGGCGAAAGGGAAATCCGAAATATTCCATCCGATCAATGGAAGTTCAAGTCCAAAATAGTTCAATTGCTGACGAAAGGATTTTGAATTTGTATGAATAGTTGCTAATATTCTGGCTTTTGAACTCACACAAACTAAAAACGATGATGCAGAAACGCGACACGTCGGCCACGTAGGCAAAAGCATCGTTACACTGACCATCCTGGATGTCCACCACCAGATTCATATCCAACGAGTCCTGCCTGGCTTGATCCGGTAGTAGAACGTACGTCAACAACGTCATAGACTGGCAACACTGTTACGCTAACGTTGTTTACGTTGTTAAAGTCGCTGTAATCTTTTTGTGATTTTACCGGTGATAAAGCTTTTAATATCAGTTCGATTTTCGACAATTGCTTTTTTAGCTACCCGTTACGCGAGTGAAAGCATTTCCCAAGTGATACGAACCGTTTATTGCTGATAAATCATTCATTGATTCTGTGCTGCTTCGCCGATCGAGTCATGGCGTCTTCCTGTACAACATATAGCTCTGCAATCAATGGAATTGACAGAGTTATATGCCGTGGTAACTGTGGATCAATGTATCACCGGACCTGTATCCCAGGAATGCAGCGATCCACTTTGGATGCAATGTCAACATTCAACGACAATCTCTTTTGGCTTTGCGACGATTGCGCCAGTAGCTTCAACAAGTGGTTACAGCTATCAGACACTGCTGCGCCGGCTGCTGTCGACGACTCATACAAGCTGTGCGTAGCAGTCGATAAATTGAATTCTGTTGTCGCTGATCTCTCGTGCCGCATCGAAAAACATTTCCCGTGTGGATCTACCACTCCTGCTCTGAAAATATTTAATTCTCATCGACAGCCGGGCGAGTTACCTACACCAAAGCGGAGTCGAGTGGACAGTGCGAAATACTCTACCACTGCGGCTGCCGTTTGTGGCACCAGATCCATTCAGCGTGCAATAAAAATGGTTGCTGATGAGCGGCAGCAATTTTGGCTGTACTTGAGCCAGTTGGATCCAAGCCATACTGTGGACGATGTCATTGCTATGACGCAGGAGTGTCTCGATATTAGCACCGCGCCTAAAACCATTATGTTGGTGAAAAAAATGCAGATCTATCGACGCTTTTGTTTCCTTCAGAGTGGAGGTGCCTAAAGAGCTGAAGGAAACGGCTCTACAAGCATCCACTTGGCCAATTGGTGTCTTGGTTCGTGAATTCGACTTTGATCAGGAGCGGTCCACTAAATTTCGCCAATAGTACTACTTCGGCCCTTTCAAATGGGTATGTTTTGGACTGCGAGAGTCAACCGACTCTCGTACAAGTTAAGTACCATTTACCTTATGATCCCGACGACGAATGCCAAAGTACCGTTCCATGTTTCAGTGCACATGCCTCTGCTCCTGTTTCACCGCATCGAATGCAAACCACACTCAGCACGCCGTCTACCGGCAAGACTAACTCGCTGTATCTCTATTACCAAAATGCTTGCGGCATGAATTCCAACATAGATGACTACATGCTCGCTTTTTCGGATGGTTCCTACGATATCATAGCGCTCACGGAGACTTGGCTCGACGACCGTACCCAATCATCTTACTTGTTCGGAACCGAGTCTGGGTATCTGTTCAGCTGACTGATCGCAAATTATTTATTTGCGTTCTTTATCTGCCACCAGACCGTACTCGTGACAATCAGCTGATCGATACACATGTTCAATCTCTATTGTCGATCATCGCTAGGACTAAACCGTGCGATGAGGTTATTATCATCGGCGATTTTTATCTGCCTAATTTACTCTGGTGTCCCTCTCGTGATGGATTTTTGTACGCTGACCCAGATCACTTTATTTTTCACGCCTGCGCTTTGGACCTCCTCGACGGATACAATTCTGCAAACATGCAGCAAATTAACAACAACGCAAATGTGAATGGGCGCTGCCTCGATCTTTGTTTTGTGAGCACTAGCGATGCCGCTCCCCAATTGGCATACGCTCCAGCACCACTCGTCAAGCTGGTTTGTCACCACCCGGCCCTTGTTCTTTCCATTGCGAACTGTGAAAGTGTTGCATACACCGAGCCCACCAATGGCACTTTTTACAATTTTCGACGAGCCGACTATGAGGGTTTATTAACCGCATTATACAACGTTGATTGGGCAGACGCTCTAAATGCAAGCGACATCGACCTGACTGTTAACGAGTTCACATAAATTATTTATCGATTGATTGACCGTTTCGTTCCTAAAGTGCAAAGGCGTTCGCAGAATTTTCTTCCTTGGCAATCAGCGGAGCTTCGACAATAAAAAATGCTGCTTTCAGGAGGTTTTCTGCGTGCGGTTCACTACAGCTGCGTGAATATTATCGACGAATCAACTACGATTACAAAAGACTTATACGACGCTGTTTTTCGAATTATAAACGGCATATGCAGAGAAAGTTGAAGTCTGACCCTAAGCGGTTCTGGAATTTTGTTAATGATCAGCGGAAGCAGTCAGGCCTGCCCTCCATTATGGAATTAGATGGCGAAATGGCCAATAATGCTGCCGATATTTGCAGCTTATTTGCAGCAAAGTTCTCCAGTGTGTTTTGCAACGAAGTACTTACAACAAACCAAGTATCGGATGCCGCAGGTATCGTTCCTCGCTTTGATCACCCTTTCGCATCGATGAACATTGATGCCAACATGATTCTGGTCGCTTCTGCAAAGCTCAAACATTCGTACTCTCCAGGTCCGGATGGGATTCCGGCTACGCTGCTCAAGAAGTGCATTGCTGGTTTGCTTCAGCCTCTCATTCTCCTGTTTCGTCTGTCCATCTCTACTGGAAAATTCCCTGCAGCTTGGAAGCAGGCATTTTTGTTTCCGGTTCACAAAAAAGGCGATCGGCCGAAGGTCGAGGAATTTCTGCGCTGTGTGCCACGTCGAAATTATTCGAGCTAGTGGTCATTAAACCACTTTTTTCACATTGCCAACAAGAACAAGCGATTGCAGATGAGCAACACGGATTTCTCCCAAAACGTTCGTGTGCTACGAATCTACTTTGCTTCACTAGCTATGTAACTGACAGCTTCATTGGACGAGCTCAAACCGACGCGATCTACACAGACCTCTCCGCTGCTTTCGATAAAGTTAATCATCGCATCGCTGTCGCTAAATTGGATAAGTATGGTTTTAGCGGCAATATGTTGAACTGGTTCGAATCGTACTTAACTGGACGAATCCTGAGTGTGAAAATTGGTGATGTGACTTCCGCTTCGTTCCCTGCTACTTCCGGGATTGCACAAGGCAGCCATCTGGGTCCGCTGGTGTTTGTCCTATATTTTAACGATGGAATCCATTCGCTAGAATGCCCACGTCTAGCTTTCGCGGATGATTTAAAATTGTTCAACGCTGTCCGAAACATTGACGATGCTTTGTTTCTTCAACAACAGCTAAATGCATTTGCCAGTTGGTGCGAGACGAATCGTATGCTACTAAATCCGATCAAATGTTCTGTAATCACTTTTACGAGAAAAAATCAACCGATTCACTTCAACTACAAACTCAATGGACTTCCAATTTAGCGAGTGGAACAAGTCAAGGATCTCGGCGTGTTACTTGATGTTAAGCTAACTTTCAAACAACACGTTTCATTGGTTGTTGGCAAAGCCTCCAGACAACTAGGCTTAATTATGCGAATGACACGTGACTTTAACAGCATTGAATGTTTGGTAGCGCTCTACGGGTCACTGGTTCGAGCTTCCCTAGAATACAGTTCCGTAGTATGGATCCCTCACTACAATAACGCTATCTACCGCATCGAAAGTATCCAGCGTCGCTTTGTACGCTACGCTCTTCGATTGCTTCCATGGCGACAGCCAATGAGGAATACTCGATACGAGGATCGTTGCCAACTCATCCGAATCGATACTCTCGAACTTCGCCGAGAAACAGCGCGCGCCATGGTTGTTTCGGATATCTTGACATCCAACATCGACTGCCCTACCATCCTTCGTCAAATCAACTTGAATGCACCAACCAGATCACTGCGGAGGTTATCTCTACTAAATTTACCTTTTTGACGGACGAATTACAGTGCCAACAGCGCTATCTCTGGTCTACAGAGTTCTTTCAACCGAGTTTCGGCAGTATTTGATTTTAATTTATCACAACGAGTGTTACGTTCGAGTTTTGTCTCTATGTTTCGACGTTTTATGTATTAGTTATTAAGGTCCATTAGGGCAAATCTTGCCTGTTGGTAATCAATTTGAAATTTAGACTGAACAGCGCCTTATTGGTGTGGAGGTCGAAGGTCAAGCACTTTGAGAGTACAAATTTGCTGCAGAATTGTTAGTGGGTCGATAACTCCAGCGTCCAGAACCCACAGCCGATCGCATTTATCGTCGTCAATTCGGTACAATGAAACCAACTTCCGGATTCCCAGAATCCGATTGTGGGGTGGTGTAGAAGCTCATCAAGTTAATCAAGTTGAAATAATGTGTAAAAGTCGTTACTTTCAACTAGATTTGTGGATTTAATGCAAACAAGTTTTGATGTTAACGTAATCAAAACTTTAGTTTGGCTCCAACCAAATTTATGGTTGTTTTAAACTAGCCACATTTGTAAACGCAAACTAAGAACACGTTTTCTCCGTGTAGCTTTCTAATAATTATCAAGAATTTTTTTGACGTAGGACTACGTCTTTGTTTACTATATTGGGGCTGGGTAGCACTTTGTGAAAATGAAAATAGAAGTGTAACGTTTGAATGAAAGATTTCAAATGCTAATAACTACTAAATTACTGAACGAAACTGAACAATTTATATGTCGTTGGATAGATAAAATGACCAGCACTTTTATAGGAGGGTAAGAAGCAATTTTAAGCAGGGCGTAAGAGGGGGAGTTCCTGTACAAATGAAACAAAAATTTCCTTTAATATATATATATTTTTTGAAGCGATGGTTTTTACAATTGATGGAGGGACGTAAGGATAATATAATCCAATTATGTTGGATTCCAATTGGATTATATTTGATTTTAATTGGATTATATTGGATTCCAATTGGATTGAAGTAAATTTTATGGGATTCAATTTCCAAATGGATTATATTGGATTCCAATTGGATTATATTGGATTCTAATTGGATTCGAATTGTCCTCTATCCAAGAGGCAACATGCAATTCCAATTGGATTCCAACAGGATTATATTGAATTCCAACAGGATTATATTGGATTCCAAAAGGATTATGTTGGATTCTAATTGGAATCCAACATAATCGAATTGAAATTCAATATAATCCTATTGAAATCCAATTGGAATTGCTTGTTGCCTCTTGGATATAGTACAATTCGAATCCAAATGTAATCCAATATAATCCAATTGGAATCCAATATAATCCAATTGGAATCTAATATAATCCAATTGGAATCCAATATAATCCAATATAATCCAATTGGAATTCAATATAATCCAATTGGAGTCCACTATACTCCAATTGGAAATTGAATCCCATAAAATTTACTTCAATCCAATTGAAATCCAATATAACCAATTGGAATCCACTATTGACTGAAGTAAATTTTATTGGATTCAATTTCCAATTGGATTATACTGGATTTCAATTGGATTATATTGGATTCCAATTGAATTATATTGGATTCCAATTGGATTATATTGGGTTCCAATTGGATTATATTGGCTTCCAATTTGATTATATTGGATTACATTTGGATTCGAATTGTACTATATCCAAGAGGCAACATGCAATTCCAATTGGATTCCAACAGGATTATATTGAATTCCAACAGGATTATATTGGATTCCAAAAGGATTATGTTGGATTCTAATTGGAATCCAATGTAATCCAATTGAAATCCAATATAATCCTATTGGAATCCAATTGGAATTGCTTGTTGCCTCTTGGATATAGTACAATTCGAATCCAGATGTAATCCAATATAATCCAATTGGAATCCAATACAATCCAATTGGAATCCAGTATAATCCAATTGGAATCCAATATAATCCAATTGGAATCCGTCATACTCCAATTGAAAATTGAATCCCATAAAATTTACTTCAATCCAATTGAAATCCAATATAACCAATTGGAATCCACTATTGATTGAAGTAAATTTTATGGGATTCAATTTCCAATTGGATATACTGGATTCCAATTGGATTAGATTGGATTCTAATTTAATTATACTGGATTCCAATTGGATTATATTGGACTCCAATCGGATTCCAATTGGATTATACTGGATTCCAATTGGATTATATTGGACTCCAATCGGATTCCAATTGGATTATACTGGATTCCAATTCGATTCCAATTGGATTATATTGCCTGTTGCCTGTTGACTAATGCTCTCTGCTTGTTCCCTGTTGCCTGTAGCTTGCCGCCTGTTGCCTGTTGCTTGTTGCCTGTTGCCTTTCGCCTGTTGCCTGCTGCCTGTTGCCCGTTGCTCGTTGCCTGTTGCTTGCTGCCGGTTGCCTGTTGCTCACTGCCCGTTGCCTGTTGCTCGCTGCCTGTTGCCTGTCGCCTGTTGCCCGTTGCCTGCTGCTTGTTGCCTGTTACCTATTGCTTGTTGCCTGTTGCCAATATAATCCAATTGGATTCCAATATAATCCAGTTTAATCCAATTGGAATCCAGTATAATCCAATTCGAAATTGAATCCCTTAAAATTTACTTCAGTCAATAGTGGATTCCAATTGGATTATATTGAATTCCAATTGGATTCGAATTGTACTATATCCAAGAGGCAACAAGCAATTCCAATTGGATTCCAATAGGATTATATTGGATTTCAATTGGATTATATTGGATTCCAATTAGAATCCAACATAATCCTTTTGGAATCCAATATATTTCTATTGGAATCCAATATAATCCTGTTGGAATCCAATTGGAATTGCATGTTGCCTCTTGGATATAGGTCAATTCGAATCCAATTGGAATCCAATATAATCCAATTGGAATCCAATATAATCCAATTGGAATCCAATATAATCCAAGTGGAAATTGAATCCCATAAAATTTACATCAATCCAATTGGAATCCACTATAATCCAATTGAAATCCAATATAATCCAATTGGAATCCAACATAATTGGATTATATTATCCTTACGTCCCTCCATCAATTGTAAAAACCATCGCTTCAAAAAATATATATATATATATTAAAGGAAATTTTTGTTTCATTTGTACAGGAGCTCCCCTCTTACGCCCTGCTTAAAATTGCTCTCTTACCCCCTATAAAATTGCTGGTCATTTTATCTATCCAACTACATATAAATTGTTCAGTTTCGTTCAGTAGTTTAGTAGTTATTAGCATTTGAAATCTTTCATTCAAACGTTACACTTCTATTTTCATTTTCACAAAGTGCTACCCAGTCCCAATATAGTAAACAAAGACGTAGTCCTACGTCAAAAACCTGATTTAATCCGCCTATTGGTGAAAGGAACCTTTGTTATACGGTCTTACTTGCTATTTGAGATAGAAAACGACACGTTTGGTTTACATGAATTTTTTGGAAATTGAATAAGTTTACAAAATTTGAACCAAATAGAAGCACTTATAAATTTTGATAGTTGCTTTTCTCATGAAATTGCTGAGTAAGTTGTTACTTATGAGGGTAAGTGCAAGTAAAAGTAAGTTGTAAGATAAAATATTATTTTTTAACATATACATTGCGTAGTAAAGGTCTAGTTTATAGATGTTTGAACTATGCATAATTTCCTGTAATGCCATTCTATTTGATTCACAACAATAAAGTTTTCTTGAATAAATTTCATCAATTTTTATTAACCTCCGGTTACCCACGCTGTTGTATTTTATGCATCATATGTAGGTTTTTGAATGCCATATTGTTATAAAGTCACAAATCGTATATTACGTATACACTAACGTATAGTCTTCAATATACTTGTTATGAGCAAAATGTCAGAATTATTCAATGCATTAAAACTTTAAATTGTTATGAAGATAGATTAGCATAAACTGACATCACAGAAACGAAACAAGCAGCATGTAAGGTGTACCACAAATGGCCCCAACTAGAATTTTCTCTCGTTTCTTCTTATGGAAAAATGGTGTCTGTATGAAGTAATTTGCGGTTTCGTCACCAACGAGAATGACATTTGCTGAGGATCGCTTATGTAGGAGTGAGAGGGGAGCAAAGAGTAAAGGAGAGGATCCGGGAGTTTGGAATTTGATGTTGTTGATATTACTCCTACTGCAAACAGCCTCAGCTAATGTCAAAAAATCTTTATATGTGTGCGTGGTGGAATACTTCATACAGCGAAACTACTAGCAAATGTAAAATGTTTGAAATGTATCCGTCTGTTGGTAGTTGAGTAATTCGGGGTCAAAATCAGGGTATTTTTTATAATCAAAGTTCTACAGTTCCTAAACAAGCAAACATAAAGGTATACTATGTTCAGCAAAGTAGTGTATTTTTATTATTTATACAACTTTGTAATACATGAAAAAGTCATACAACAATTACAAAAAGAGCTAAAATAGAAAAACTGATTTTACAAATCAATACAATACAATATAATACAATAAATAAGATTTTTCTATCTTTGCTGAAGAGATAGAAGGTCATTGTCTTCAGCAAAATTTCTTGTAATAATATATTCTAAAAGTTTGCGGAACACCTCAATGTGTTATATTCAAACTAAAGGAAAATAATTTTTTTATTTCACTTTCAGGAGGATTAATCAAAATTCAGATTCTACCAGATGATAGAGCTTTCAATTTTAAGAAACTCTTCCAAAGGTTTGATAAGCTTAAAACCAAGTTTTCCTAGTCAAAACTCTAGTGCGTACGTTTTCTTTGGGTTTGGCCGCCTACAAAGTGCTTTCCCAAATCATCTTCCATCGACTGTCGCCGATAATCATTAGATTCGTGGGAAGTTTCCAGGTCGGCTTCATGGAAGGTCGGTCTACAACGGACCAAATCTTCACCCTGCGGCAGATCCTTCAGAAGTGCCGTGAATTCCGAGTCCCCACGCGTCACCTGTTCATTGATTTCAAAGCCGCATATGATAGTGTAAACCGACAAAAAACAATGGAAAATTCTGGACAAAACCGGCTTTCCGGGTAAACTTACTAGACTTATCATGGCTACGATGGGTGGAAATGGGATAGGATGGGAAACTCAATCTCGGGTGGATTGTTGGACCCATTCGAAACTCACACGGGGTTTCGACAAGGATACGTCTTTCCTGCCTGCTATTCAACATTGCGCTTGTAGGTGTTTAAGACGAGCGGCGATCGAAATGCGGGGCACTATTTTCAATAAATCCAGTCAATTTAACTGCTTTGCCGATGACGTGGATGCTGTCGACAGAACATTTGAAACAGTTGTAGATCAGTACACCAGACTAAAATGCGAAACATATTAGATTGGGTTGAAGATACATACGTCTAAAACGAAGTACATGCTGGCGGGTGGGACCGAGAGCTACATGGCCCGCTTAGGTAGCACAGTGGTAATCGTACCTACTGGTAAACGGGATGAGTTTCAGTTACTTGACGAGTTCGAATACTTTGGTTCACTGGCAACAGGCGACAATATCAACCGTGAGATTAAAAGGCGTAGTATCAGCGGAAGTCGTGCCTACTGCGGACAGTAAGCACGTCAAGTGACTGGCAGTCACCACGCTAACGAAAAGCAACCGCGCTATCGTATGATTCAATGCTACAAAAACCAACCACTACATGTGCATGGAAGAAGTTGGTCGGAATCCGTTCAATACAAACGAACATTTTGCTTACGTCGGACCGACTCCGGGCGACAAACTATTACCGTGGGTAGCCGATTTGAAGACAAAAACAGAAACGAAAAAATACGTCACCTTATGCTTCCAGTCTGTTTGCAGTTTACATTCTTCAATATGAACGCAAAGCGGGAGAACGACTGTTGGCTTCTCTTGAGAGGCTACATGAACTTATAGACGCTAGCAGCGCAAGCGGCAAATTGACTGGATTCAAAAAACAGTCAAATGATCGTCAAAAAAGCGCAAGTTGAATGCGAAAAGCGTACGCATTCACGCAGTCACATTCAACTTGCGATTCCTTTTCAAGCCCTGCTTGTGGCCCTAAAGAAGACAGTTTTAGTAATGCTGATACTGACAAGCGAGAATTAGCGCTCTGCCGCGCTACTGATTGTGCTAAACACTGACGGCCGTTTTCACCCAAAAATCAAACTGCACCAAACTGATGCTGCATTCGGCATTATTCTGCCTTCAAAAAAGATTAACATAACAATACCTGTCGTCGAACATCAGTAGCCGGCAATGAAAAATACGATTGAAAGCTTCAAATTTTATGCGATTCAGTTTGTGCTGCCTTGAAAAGCGGATCATACAGTGATACAAAATTTTATTTTTTCAACCATTTTTTTTCTTCGTTTTCTTTTTTCTTAAGCTGTGTTTCGTTCACAGACCCCCAAAGTTATGTCTTTTCTAAAAAATAAAAAAATAGTTTTTCCAATGCGTTAATTAGTTTCCGAGGAAAAGGTCAATTTTGAAAACCGTGTTTTCAAAAGAGCGGCATTTTATTACGACGAGTTTGTCCCATCCGGCACTGGAATACTGCTAGTTCTCGTGGTTGGATCATTACGCAAAAAGCAAAGCTGTGGGCTTAAACGTCTTTCTAAGACTTGGCTCTTCTTTATCGACAGACTTTGCGGCCGGCTATTAGAGTACAGGACAGTTACGGGGTTATTGCAAAAATCCTACTGACTATATCTAGCAGCGCCGCCTAGCCGAGACTCGAACATACGACGACTGGCTTGTCAGACCAGCATCGTACCCCGAAGCTTACTGGGTGGATCATTACACAATTAATATCAAAATAAGCGGAAAAGTCCGGAGCATCGGATTCTGAAATAAAATAATAGTGTATTATAAAAGTTGGCGCAAGTGTTAATATCTTTTGACCGGTAAAATCAATTCTTATGAAATTTCGCGCATATATTCGTAGTGCGAAAACCTGTCGTTTGATATTAAAATAACTGAAATTAGGCAAATTATCTTGGTTAAAATCATTAAAAATTATTGTTATTTTGGTGTGGTGTATTCGATTGCTCATAACTTTTAAATTAAACAGCCAATCAGAAAACCATTCAATAGTGATCTATCCGGCTATATTACCTGCCAAATGAAACTAATAGCGCCTAAATCGGTTTGGCCATCTCTGAGAAACAGGCGATCATTTGAACCTTGTCAAAACTGGTTTTTCAATGCTAACTTTTAAACCACTTGTTTGTTTTCAACAAAAATTGTCGTGAAGTTTAGCAATAGTTATGTGGTTCCGCAGAAAACCGTGTTACGTAATTTTCACATGTTTGCTTATAACTTTTAAACTAAAAGTCGGACCACGAAACAATTTAACAGTGATATACTGGGTAATAATACCTTTCAAATAAAAGTAATAGCAGACGAATCGGCTCAGCCATCTCCGAGAAATAGGCATTGAAAACTGAAGCGCACACACATACACACACACACACACACACACACACACACACACACACACACACACACACACACACACACACACACACACACACACACACACACACACACACACACACACACACACACACACACACACACACACACACACACACACACACACACACACACACACACACACACACACACACACACACACACACACACACACACACACACACACACACACACACACACACACACACACACACACACACACACACACACATACATTTTTAGTTGTTTATGTCCGCTTAAACAACACATTCGACTAAAGATTGAGACCTGTGAGTTCGACTCTCACCCTCGCTCTATTCGCTCTAAGTCTATATTTTTGGCCTAATATTAAGAAAATAGGATATTTTCAATTATCTTATACTTCGCATATGCAGTATACAGTATGCTGCAACTGCAACCAAAATCCTGACAATGCTAAAGCCCTAAAATATTAGTTGGTACTTGTCACCATAAATTGCAAAATATAATTACAGTTTATTTCAAGGATTATTTGTTTCGAATTGATAGATATCTCATACAAAATTTATACTATTTTATTCAAACTCACTTTTGCTGCATCGAACGGAAAAACATGCTAGGGTTATTCACGTAGCGCTTGCAATGTTGCGTATACGATGTATTGCGTATTTATACTGCCGCTATTTACATAACAGTTCCATCTCCATAGAAACTGGGACTGTTATGCGAATAGCGGCAGTATATACATGAAATACATCATCTATGCAACATAGCAAGCGCTACGCGAATACTACTGCTATGTTTTCTATTCCGTGCCGTCTTGCATTTGTGTGATATCTACGCAGCTTTGGCTGTTCGTGCCAGCGCACCTTCCCCTGTGCGAACTAGCGAAACACGATGGAAAAGAGGAGACTAACAAGTGTGAGTGCGAAGAAACAACACACTCACCTTTGAGTACGCTGCACCGACGCTGTGTGGTTCAATGGGTTCAATATTTCACTTCTCTGACCAACTGTGATTCACACCGGAAAGAGAGGGTGTAGTTCACCCGCGTGTAGAATCACAGTGAACGTGCCATCGCTGGTTGTAGATATCCTTTTTCTTCAAAAGCGAAATATAATAATATATTTTCTGTATACCGTCTGTAGACCCGTTAGAGGGTTAATTTCTAATTTTCTATATATTCATTCAAGTCTGCAAAAATTATCTTTTGTGTTTACATTATGTTTCTATAAATCACGTAAATATTATAAAACTAAATAAGGTGTTCATCAAGTAACATAAATGACGCTTACAAGTATTTCTGCACCCAATTATTGTACGCAATACGTTGTGAATTTTACTGGCAATTAAGGATTTTGAAGAATACAGAACGGATATTTAAAAATATTGTGAAGTTAATTATAGATGTTCCTGAGAAATTATATAATGATTATTGTGGCAGTAGAAAGGCTAGGTCACGCCGCTAGGTGGATTAATTCGGGTTTTTTTATGGCATGTAGTCTTAAATATTGGCCTGACCAGTGCACATAAGAAGGGCTCGAAAGGTGAGGAGGGGGGATATTGGTGGCTACGCTTAACAAGGTATCCAAGGTCAAGGTGTCAAAACGACTACTTTTTAAGCGTAGCTACCAATACCCCTCCCCCTTCTCACTTTTACGCTCTTCCTTAAGCTTCACCAAAAAATTTTCATTTCTTTCCCCTACCGCCCTTCATCAATGGATCAATTAATGTAGCTAGTTTTGGAGTGACAACTACTTGTTTCTGGCGCTAGTGTACATGAAACCGTCCTAATATACTAGCGCCAAAAGAAAGTCGTTGTCACTTCAAAACTAGCTATAGGCAATGATCCATTGTAGAACCATCGTTTCAAAAAAATATCAACAAATTTCAAGATGCTGAGCGTTCAGCCACAGACAAACAGACATAACTCTTGGAAGAAAAATCAACAAAAATTATCGTACCTCACATTTAGCCTGAACACTAGCACCATCTATGATCGACATTCCCAAATATCAAATAACAATATGGGTATCCCTCGAAGTAGCAAGTATATTTTATGGGGAATTCCCCTTCTTTCGTCAAAAAGCGCCACTTTGAGCAAAACGGAGACATTCCCAACTAAGCCCAATTTTGAAATGACGGTTTAATCGGTACGATGAATGGAAAACGAGTGTTATGTCTGTTTGTCTGTGGTTTAGCGTAAAATCTTTGCCAAAACCTTGCAAAATAATAAACTAAGCAGAATAGTTTTTGTTATCACAACTACCAGTCATTGGCGCTGCGCGCATTAAAAATCGAGTAGTTGTAACTTTGTACAACGATGAAAGAGGTAGGTACAGAAACCACCGTTGTACCACTTTGCTTGCGTGATTCTATCGTTGTACACGGTGACAGACATACAATCACAGAGATCAGACATCCATTCAGGAACAAAATTCCGGGTATTCTTGGATAAAATTTCAAATAAACTCATCTAATATGCTAGCGTCACCACCACTATATTTTCCCAACTAAATGATTCTTTTGATTTGCACACTGACAACATTTGGCTCTTCTGGCACTAGTATATATGGACTATAAGCGTTATGCCAGCGCCAGAAGCTAGCTGTTGTGAGTTAAGTGTAGAATTTTATGCGCCTTTAGCGACATCATCACTAGAGTTTCCCAACTAATTTGACATAAGTTTGATCCAAGTGGGGACTTTTCGCTTGGATGTCTGTTCTCTGTGGTCTGGAGGGATAAGAGCTAGAAAACTACCATCTTCAGTATGTTAATCGTGACAAACCCTATCGTCTGTTGTTCTTTTGGCATCTTCAACATTTCGCGAATACAGTACGCCTCTTTCACTCCGCACAACCAATTTTGCACCTTCTCTTGCTACCACTGTAAAATTTTCCCTTCCAAATGTCGATCTTTTTGGCTGAGTCAAAAATATTACATATCCAACGTTTATATCAGATGGCTTTGCGTCTCGTTTTGCGTCCGCATAAAGCTTACTTTCTAGTTTGGAAAATGCATCCTTCTCTCTTAATCGTCACGATCGATTCTGGAAGCCGGGTCTGAAGTCCACAGACAAGGAAAGGTACCCCTGAACCTCCACCCGACCAGTTTTTCGAACGGAGTTACTCCAAATCTTGAGAGTGGTCTTATTTTGTTATGAACATGAATATATTTTTCCAGGGACACTCTCCAGTTCGTGTTATCCAATTTAGATGAAGCCAGCGCCCGTTTGATTCCTTTATTCTGTCTTTCTGCAGCCCCATTAGATTGTGGGCTCAGTAGGATCGATTTACGTATTTTAACTCCTTTGTTTTCCCATGTTTTCACGAATCTTTCGCTTTGGAAGGGCGGCCCATTGTCGCTCTGAATAACCATGGGATTTCCCTATGTTGTAAAAATTTTGTTAAGGACGTCGTTCGTGGTATCCGCGTCCATGTGTTTAATTTCAATACCATGGAGGTATCTTGAATAAGTATCCACAATCACAAGAAACTCTCCATGACAAAATTCCTTGTCCGTGAAAAAGTCTATTTGGGGAATTTCCCACGGGCCGTTCGAAAGTTCTCTACTGCTCAAGGGAACCGGAAGATTTTTTGACGTAGGACTACGTCTTACGGCAAGTTTTGAGATAGGGTGACATTCTAAAAAATCGAAAAATGCGAGCGTCACGAAAAATGAAAGGTTTTGAGCGCTAATAGCTCAGCGGTTTTCCGATCGATTTTCAATATTCGTACACCAATCGATTGGAAAATCTTCTAAGAATTGACCCAAATAAAGAAAAGTGTGGATTCTTGATGTTGAACTATTGAAAAATTGAAAATAATGAACCTATGTTTTACCAGAATTCTCGCTTCGTGATTGGGTGGAAGATTCTTTACGATGATCTAAACCTATACCAATTTGATATCTGTGCTTGGGAAGTAAGCCAAAACAAGTGACAAAGCTTCCTCATTTCAACAAGATTTCTTAACATTGTGGTTCAACCTAGACCATTTTGATGTCCTTGCTTGGGAAGTACGCCAGAGAGAGTGACAAAGCCCCTTGTGCCAACAGATTTCTTACGAACAGTGTTACCAGGTCGACTGCCTATTTTCCCGCTGCCCAGAGGTTGATTTCCCGCTGAAATCCCGCTGTCTAGAGTCTATTTCCCGCTAGAAATCCCGCTGAATCAAAAGTCATATTATTCTTTTGTTTTTGGTGCAGAATTAAAAATAAAAAATATTCATTTCAGTGTAGGCTATTTGAAATTAAGATGATCTGAAATTGAGTGGTTGCGAGGAGTCTAAGAACACATGCGAAAATTTCTAACAAAGCTTTTAGCACAAATTTTTTCTCTGTGTTTAGCTACGATAAAAATCATGCAAAATATCAGCAACGCTGGCAAATGGTTATGGGTTTTGGTGACAAAAGAAGATATGTTTCAATCTTTATAAGCACCCAAAAATCAAAAAAATCTGTAAAGCGCGTCGGCTCTTTGTTCTCGCTGATATTTTGTTTTAGGAAAAATGTTCCCAGGCTTGGTATTCACTTTTCGCTTCGATTTTGCTCTTCTGATTACTGCACCTCAGCCAAGCAGAATTTGAAAAAGTGGTGTATGGGACATTTGTAGAGCTAGTAATTATCTATAATATTGCCGAAGAAAGTAAAGTTTTATCTTTAGTATTTACGACGCTGTAGGGCTGTAATGCCGTTGGTAGCAAAAAGAGCGCTCTTTTTGCTACCAAGAGGGCAGCGTTATAGCGCCATAAATACAAAAGGCATAGTAATAGGCATAGCACTTCAGCAATATTGTAGATAATAACTAATGCTTCAAAAACCCCATACATCACTTTTTCAAATTTTGCTTGGCTGAGATTCAGTAATCAAAAGAGCAAAATCGAAGAGAAAAATGTATGGCAAGCCTGATGTATGTGTTTTGGATCTGTTATCACACAAATGCTGCGATATATAGCAAACTATGATGTTTATAGATACATAAGTGTTGTTTTGTTTCCAATTCATGAATCAGTTGGATTTTGCCATTGACAACGTATTAGTTTGTGGAAAAATTAGGAATACGCAAAACGGATTGGTTTGGCGGTCTACTTTTTCAGCAAGTTCTAATGAGTATTTGTCAGAAATCATCCCATTCTAGGCAAAAACCACGGAGTTTTCTAATCAACAGAATATACTAAACCATCTGCCAATGCATGAGCAGACATTATAATATCACTAAACGAAGTGTTTTGCTGTCAACTTTTCTTTCAGCATTCTTCTTGTCTACCAAATATCGCTAACTCGAGATCCCGCTAAAATCCCGCTGAGTTATTTAAGAAAACCGCTAGATTCCCGCTAGCCGCTGTTTGGTTATTAAGTCCCGCTGTCCGACTTGAAATCCCGCTAAATCTAGCGGGAAAACCGCTGATCTGGCATCGCTACTTACGAACGCGATTGAACCTAGTCCAATTTGATGTCTGTGTTAGGGAAGTGTGCCAGAAAAATGACACAAGTCCGTTGTCCCAACAGATCGCAAATTCTTTACTGCGAGACGATTAAACCTCGGCGAATTTGATATCTGTGTTGGAAAAATGTGCTACAGCTGTAGTGTTCGGTTATAATACGACTCTGTATGAATACGCATACTTGCCGTTTTATTAGAAGTGTAGTGAAAAGATGTTGATAAAATAGGATTGAATTGGTAAAATCCCTTCAACGTGGGAAACCATGGATAATAAAAACAATCTTTAGTTCAGTAAGGTAGCAGGAAAGCAATAGTTTCTGTTCTTGATTTTGTTGAATTGTTTTCAAATCCACAATCTTTTGAGAATTGGACGTATGCAATGTTACGACTTTGATAAATGTTAAGGCCCCCATACACGTACGTACATGTTGGCCGAAAATGTTGGTGAATTCATGTTCGTCCAACACGCTCGCTTGTGTGTGAGTGCCACGAACCAAACTGGCAGAAGAAAATGTTCGGCTCGGCGCTCGGTCGGAATAAACCTCCAACATTTTGTTCATTTCCAACCCAACATATGCGTACGTGTATGGGGGCCTTTACATACAACGCATGTAGCATGTATATATGTTGCATATAGCATGTATACATGAAGAATCGGATGATTACAATAGAGATGGTCGGGTCTTGGGTTTTCAGACCCGAAACCCGAAAAAAACCCGAACCCGTCGGGTTCGGGTCGGGTTCGGGCTCAGCGAAAAAAATAAGTCCGGGTTTCGGGTTTGGGTAATGAGAAATCGAACCATCTCCACATTCAGTTCTTGTAAAAGTATTATTTTAACATAATAAAATAAGCAGTACTTTAATGATATTTAGTATGGCTTAGATATCAGCTACACTGGACTGGTTGCTTTTTAGACGCTTTAGTGTTTTCAGATTTAGATCGAGTTTAGACCAAAAGTTATATATTGCAGAATTCGTTAGTTGGATCATGTCATAACTGCGCCCAAACTAGTGATTGGGTGGACTGACAGAAGACTAGAATTGTCTGCTATCATAAATTATTGGTTTCTATTCCAATTTCTAAAAAGTTTCGTACCTCGGAATAGTTGTAAGTTTAGCTGTCTTTCACACTAAATATACCGTGAAGCAGAGCTGCCACAAATACAGATATTTGTGCATGCATAAATTTGGGACCCATCAATTATTTCACTTGCTGTGATTTCTGGCTCTATTAATGTTCCTGAATTTTAAAGTACTTCATAAACTATGTATGTTATTTAAAAGATTAGATCGAGAAAATAAAATAATCCGGAGAAAATGGTAGGGTCCCAAATTTATGCATGCACAAATATCTGTATTTATGGCAGCTCTGCCGAGAAGGGGTCATTTCACCCATTGCTTTTTTAGTTCATTTTCACGACATTATAACACAATTCTCCTTTTATTAGAAAATATATTTAAAACATAATACAAAGTTTGGTCCTCTACTATTTCTGTTTTTATCGAGAAAAATATTAACGCTAATCTATTGATAATCGCGGGATTTCCGGTCTTGTCACGAAAAATATTCGTAGAGTGAAGTCGGTATGTTTAGTGTTAAAATCAATCCCTTTTGTGTTTGCTACCTTTAAACTAAGGTGCTGGTCCTTTAGACTAAGAACTAGCTTTCGGTTATTAGATACCGGTATAACATAATGAAACAAGATCCAAGCATTTCAAAATAATTTCTCATGCAAATTTTTCTTTTCGCTTTTTACATGTTTCATAGAAAACTTAAGAGATATTCCCGCGAAAAGTAAAAGAAACGATTCTAGTGTATACTTTAATTTTTTTGAATTTTCAATTCAGTTCCAAAAGAAATAGAAGGGTGAAAAAAACCTAAAATTTCAAATGAATTTTAGAGCTCGAACGTTATAGAGAATACGAAAAGAAAACTGCCGAGATTTAAATCGAGGTATGAGTTTTATGAAAATTAATATAAAATTCAAGATCAGGGCGGGATCAAATTTAACATAAAATAAAAATTCGGGTTCGGATCGGATTTTGGTTTGGCTGAAAAAAACAATCGGGTTCGGGTCAGGTTCGGGCTTACGGGTTCGGGTCGGGTTCGGGTTTGACTGAAAATAAAATTTCGGGTTCGGGTCGGGCTCGGGTTTGACAGAAAATAAAAATTCGGATTCGGGTCGGGTCCGGGTTTGACAGCAAAAAAATTTTCGGGCCCGGGTCGGGTTCGGGCTTGGAAAATATGAAACCCGACCATCTCTAGATTACAAGTATGAATACATACTACTATCACTACAAAGAGACTTACGTAGTCCTGCGTCACCTATATATGCGGTCGTGTCTTGTACACAACCCCTCTGATTTTTTTAGATAGGCGAAGGTTTCACAGTGTCTTAAAAACGTCTCTGTCTCTTTGGACATTCCTGGTCACCAAAAATATTCACGCAATATTCGTTTAGTGGAGCCTATCCCTACATGGCCTTGGTGAGTGGAACTGTTTGCCTCTGGGCGAGAATTATTTGATTGTTTTTGAAAACAAGGTATCCGAATACGTCGAGTTCTTTGGCCTCTCAAATCTACGTAAACCAGCCTTCCAATAACCTGTCTCAATGGCAGTTCTCACTTGAGCCAATTCTTCATCACATTGCGCATGTTCTTCTATATCGTTCCATGAAATTTCAAGCGCACCGGTATCCAAGAAGTATAGCAAATGTTTTTCACTCGTGTCGTCAAATGGTTCGGAAATAGATTTTTCCATGAGTCTAGAAAGAGCATCAGCAACATTTTATTCACCTGAGATACGTCGCACATTGAAACGGCTGAAGTCTTAATGCTCATGCCTCTGCTGTGGAGACTGCCCTCTTCCCAATCCTGTGCAATCCGCCGAATATAAACTCATTGAATTTGGCATCTGTTCGAATAGTGAAACTCAAACTCATTAGGTACATTGAAAATTTCTCCACTCCCCACGATTGTATAACATTTCGCCGATTACCATTTCGCGGAAAACCATTTCGCAGAAAACGTTTTCGCGGAAAGTACCATTTCGCGGAAAAGATTTTTGTAGAAAGTACTATTTCGCGGAAAAAATTTTCGCCGAAAGTACTATTTGGCGGAGAACCATCGCTCATTCAGTTTGGAAGCCGCAAAAAGCGGCTTCGCCGGTTTGTTCAATGGAAGTTAAATCGATGCGAGGACTAGGGAAAACTAACTAGAGGTCAGTAGACCTAGGAAAACGAATAGACCTAGACAGATGTGATCTCTGGCCGGCACTTTCGACGGCGGGTCACCGGCGAACACTCGCCGTTGCCTGCGGCCGGCTCGCCCTTAATCATCTAGGAAACGGTTGCTACTAACATGGTTTTCCGCGAAACAATATTTTCCGCCAAATGGTTTTCCGCGAAATGGTTCTTTCCGCCAAACGGTTTTTCGCGGAATGGTCCTTTCCGCGAAAGGGTTTTCGGCGTGTTTATGGATACTTTTGTTCTGTAGAAGAAAGTGTTTTTGATGCACATGCGATAATTCTAGGATTTGCATCTTGGTCGAATTGCACCAATACTGCACCCAAACCATTAGGGGAAGCATCAACATAAAGCTCCGTTTTGTCTTCTCTGTTAAAGTAACCAAGAGTAGTGATCACTCTCCAAGCATCGTTTTTAGGATATTCGAACTCATTTTCAAGATCCGAAACCCAGTAGACATGATCCGACTTCGCTAATTCTCGAAGCCTACGAGTTTTGTCCGCTCGACTCTGGATAAATCTTTCAACAAAGTTGATAAGTCTCAGGAAACTTTCGACTTCAGCAATGGATTCAGGACATCTAAAACCTTTGATGGCTGCTATCTTTTCCTCTTCAATTTTCCATCCGTTAGCTGAGACCGCGAATCCTAAGAATTTAACTAGCTGTTTCCCAAACACGCATTTTTCTTTATTAATTTTGACGTTATGGTTTTCCAGACATGCCATGATATTCGCTAGATTTTGATCGTGCTCTTTTTTAGTTTTCCCTGAACCTAGGATGTCGTCTAAATAATTGACAGTTTCATCGCACCCGGCCAGTACAATGGTTTGTAGAATCTCTTGGTACACATCTGGTGCGTTACACAAGCCAAATGGTAGACGTTGATAGTGGTAAATTTCGTCCCCAGCGAAAAAATTCGTCAAGTGTCGAGAGTCTTCATTCAATTTTACATGGAAAAATCCACTGGATTAGTCAATCGTCGAAAACCACTGTGCCCCATAAAGATCCATCAGAATTGACTCGAACGTGGGCATTTTGAACGGTGGGTGTACGATTAATGCAACGATTGGGACCTCTAAGATCAATTACCAAACGAATATCATCCTTTCCTTTCGGAAAAACAAGTAATAAAGAAAAAAACGACCTATCCATGTCTGTAATTACTTTTTCGATTATGCCCGCCGACAAAAGTTCATTTAATTTTTGCTTCGTGAGATTTTTGAATGCTGCAGGAATATGTGTGTAAACATTGCGTGACGGGGGCATACTTTTGTCATAACTCAACGACACAGGGGGTACATTGAAGCTAGGAAATTCTTTCACCGGCGAGAACGTTTAAGTTCAGAACAAACCGATATATTCAGTTCACATTTCCAAGGATCTAATGGAAGCATGGATGGGCACCGCCAATCCGACTGAAAGCACGCTGTATCTAACCGCAGTGTTGAATCCCAACAATGCTCTCACTTCGTCAACAACGTAAAATTTTTCAATCATAATTGGTCTGTCCGGTGGAATGAATAATTCCGCTGAGATAATGGTAATGACCTGAATCTCATTATCAGCACATGTTCTGGTAATTCAGCGCAGTTACAAGTGAGCAAATATACCCCTGCGCGAAATGACAGGTGCTATTAATGATAATGATGATGGTAGTTTGTGCGAATGCTAAACAAAGCGCATAAGTTGAAGAGAATAATGATTGAAAGTAAAAGGAGCAGAAGAGATTTAGTGAAAGTGAAAGTAATATATTATTTAGCTACAATTTAGTAGCTTCTGAAGTGAAGATAGAAGATACGAAGATACGAAGAGTGCGCGAAAGTTTGTAAGGTGAGCTGCAAGCAGCCAGAGTTAATTTCCAATACGGAGAAGCTAGGGCCAATTTAACTGCTGAGCGGTTTGGAGGGATTTAACTTAAACAAGTAACTAAAGGTACGATTATACTTACATTGTTATCAATGCAGAAAAAGAACCTGCGAAGATGCTAAAACATACTTACCGTTGCCAAAATTAACCCGTAAAAAACCTAAAACCATTATACTTACTATTGCTTTAAAAATTACCCGTAGATCTGCCTTGCGTTCGTTCGATATTAACTGTGAATTGTTTCGGATAGTTCAGAAATCAGGGAAAAGACTAAATGTAAGTTGAACAAATCCCAACAAAAATACCTAGAAAATAAATTACGAATAAATTTTCTAGCTTTGAGCTACTCAGTAAAAATAGCTGCAAGGAATCTGTATACCGATCCAAAACTGTCCGAACATACTCAAAGATTTATCCCCAGAATGTCAGGCGTTTCTGAAGACTTTGATTGCGGTGCTGTTACTGGCTGAATATGACGTCTGTTCGGGATGCAGCTCTTCTACTGGAAGGTCGAAGACGCGGGAATGGTTGAAAAATCAGCATTCGCAAAGTGGATCTGTTCGGGGAAGAACAGCAACAGAGTCGATTTCAAAAAATTCAGTCGATCAAAATGAAAATCGGTTCAATGATTTGAGTCAAGCGAGAGCAGTGTTAGATCCAAGATTTTCCATATCTAGCCCGGAGGTTCCAGTTAGAAATGTTGGCAAAACAGACCGAGTGAGGCAAAACTCCGAAAATACGAATTTACCGATTGCACCTGCAACTGCGAATCAAATTGCGGCGAGACAACTGTGGCCGAAGAAACTGCCTACGTTCTCAGGCGATCCAGAAGAGTGACCGCTTTTCTACAGCAGCTAGTTGGACTCCAACGCTGCTTGCGGATTTTCGCCAGTCGAGAATGTTGTGCGACTGAGAGAATGCCTTCGTGGCCCGGCTCGAGAAGCTGTAGTAACAAAATTGATGTTTCCTAACGTGGCACCATCGATAATTGAGACATTTCGGCGATTGTACGGTAGGCCGGAATTGCTGGTGAAAAACCTGTTGAGAAAAGTGCGGTGTTTGGAGGCGCCAAAACCGGAACGACTTGATAGTCTGATGCATTTCGGCATGGCTGTTCAACAGCTGTGCGATCATCTTGAAGCCGCGAACCTGCGTAGCCATTTAAACAACCCAACGTTGCTGGGAGAGCTTATCGAAAAACTACCTGCCACTGTCAAGCTCGAGTGGGTGCGATACAAACGGGCATTCATTGAGCCGTCACTGAAGGAGTTTGGTGAGTTTGTGGACCAGTTGGTGGTGGATGCCAGCGAGGTTACCACCCTTATACAGTCAAAAAAAAGGGGAGTGAGCAGCTGGAAAAACAGAGGCAGAAGCAGAAAACTCACGTCCATGCCCATAATGACAGCATCATTTGGACGAATGATTCTCCGCATAGGAAACCGTGTCCGATCTGCTTGGAGCAGGACCACCGAGTACGAAATTGCGAGGAGTTTAAGCGAATGTGTATTGACGACCGTGGAACGTGGAAGCAGTGGAACGTCTTGAACTGTGCGAAGTGTGCCTATTCGACCACGGCGATTGGACCTGCCGATCGAGATACCATTGCAATGTCGGAGAATGCGAGGGTCGCCACCATCCGCTGCTGCATCAGGAGCCACCGACAGTCGTGCGAGCAGAATGCCAAGCTCATTGCGCGACCCCACAGTCTGTCTTGTTACGCATAGTCCCGATTAGGCTTTATAATGGTACCCGCAGCTTTGATACGTTTGCGTTCCTTGACGAAGGTTCGTCCTCAACTTTGATAGAGTCCGATGTCGCGCGTAATCTCGGAGTCGATGGTGTACCTGAGCCATTGGAGCTGACATGGACGTCAAATGTCGTCCGCAAAGAGCGTTTGAAAAAACGTGTCGATCTAATGATTGCAGGGAGAGGAGCCTGTGAACGGTACGGTACGGCTGCACACACTGTAAGTGCCCTAAATCTACCAAAGCAAAGTTAGCGATTCGAAGAGATGGTGAAGGAATACAAACACCTCAAGTACATCCCCATGTCGTCATTCCGAAATGCTGAACCAAAGGTTCTTATTGGTTTGCAAAATATTGATCTGTTTACTCCACTCGAAAGCCGCGTTGGTCAACCAGGTGAGCCTATCGCGGTGAAGTGCGCTATCGGCTGGACGGTCTACGGTCCTCACGTAAAAACTAGCAAGTCGCGCAAACTTCCGGGATTCCATGGTCACAAATTTGTTGCTGCCAAAAATTTTAAGCAGCCAATAGCAAAGCTAGCAGTTAAGAAGATTACGGGTGGTTCCTGCGAGTATACCGATTGGTCCTTCCAGGATCCACGGGGCGAAGAATGTACTGGCGACACTGGTAATTCAGCGCAATTACAAGTGAGCAAATATACCCCTGCGCGAGATGACAGGTGCTGTTAATGATAATGATGATGGTAGTTTGCTAAACAAAGCGCATAAGAGAATAATGATTGAAAGTAAAAAGGAGCAGAAGAGATTTAGTGAAAGTGAAAGTAATATATTATTTAGCTACAATTTAGTAGCTTCTGAAGCGAAGATAGAAGATACGAAGATACGAAGAGTGCGCGAAAGTTTGTAAGGTGAGCTGCAAGCAGCCAGAGTTAATTTCCAATACGGAGAAACTAGGGCCAATTTAACTGCTGAGCGGTTTGAAGGGATTTAACTTAAACAAGTAACTAAAGATACGATTATACTTACATTGTTATCCATGCAGAAAAATAACCTGCGAAGATGCTAAAACATACTTACCGTTGCCAAAATTAACCCGTAAAAAACCTAAAACCATTATACTTACTATTGCTTTAAAAATTACCCGTAGATCTGCCTTACGTTCGTTCGATATTGACTGTGAATTGTTTCGGATAGTTCAGAAATCAGGGAAAAGACTAAATGAAAGTTGAACAAATTCCAACAAAAATACCTAGAAATTAACCCATTATGTCCTAGCGTATGATATATCATACCTCGTCTTCAAAACCTGTTTACTGCTGAATTTCAATAGTTAGCATTGTTAATATATCACTACAAGAGAGATAAGACATCAATCTGATGTGCGTGTGGTATAATTGGTCAGTTTTTGTCATTTCATCTGTATTTTCAACAGTGCAAACTTGCGATAAATGGCGGAAAAAAAGTTGAAAAATGGCGAAAAAAACATTGTTTCCAAAACGCATGAAAAAGTCTACATTAAGTGACGAAACATTACCTGACATGTAAATTGGTATTTATATATAAAGTCTATCACAAAATTCGATAATAAATTTGTAAACAACTTTGTAATTTGTTTGTTTGAAACTGAGCCTATGAAATATTAAACGTGCGATATTTTGGCCTTGAAAGCATTCTAAATGACGATTTTGCGTTTCCCGACACATTCGAGCCATAATATAATAGATTACAGAGTTTCACTTCATTTGGTCCAAATTTAGGTATACCCGGGTCATAATGGGTTAAATTACGAATAAATTTTCTAGCTTTGAGCTACTCAGTAAAAATAGCTGCAAGGAATCTGTGTACCGATCCAAAGACTGTCCGAATAGATGAAGCATATGCCTTTAGCCGTTTGTCCGTGGAATATTGTAAAGCATGTATATTATTGCCGCTGTCAAAACTAGCTAGGAGCTCATCAAATGAAGCTTTTGTAATACAGTGGTAACCCGATTTTGTCACTCCCCGATTTTATCACTCCCCGATTTTGTCACCCCCGATTTTGTCACGTTTTTGACCCGATTTTGTCACGTTTTTTACCCGATTTTGTCACGCTTTTGATTTATCAAAAACTTGGTTTGAAAATCATTTTGAAACATGTCAAATGTGTTAAAACACTGTGGAAAGAACTGTGTTGATTATCGTGGAGTTTAGAGGTAATGGTTTTGAACCTCAGGAGGACTCACCAGTGCTAACTATAACGAGGCGAAACAGGTTTGGTATAGTAGGACATGCATCGAAGCATGAGTAAAATCCTTAGCACATAAGCACGCATAAAAAAAATATATAAGCTTATCGTTTACTCAATAACGATAAAGCACAGAAATGCAGTGCAGAATACAGCATACACCCGGGCAACATTACAATAGATCAATAATGTTGTGGTCAAAGTGATAAGCCCATACAAAAAAAAATCGTGGAGTTTTCTAAAAAAGTTGTTTCTTATCTCCACAACTATAATAGCTAGAAGGTCACTTTCTTTGGCAAAGTTCTTTATAATAATCTTCTCAAAAATGTTGTAGAACATTGTTTTGCTCTATCTCTTACTGCTTGAAAAATAAATTTTCTATCTTACTTTTAGGGGGGTTAATCAAAGAATTTTTTTGCACCATAAGAAAGAGCTTTTTACGCTATGAAATTTCTATGAACATAGTTAACCAGTATAATCAACTATTTCGGCGAAATTAAAAAACGCGTGTTTTCATACCTGTGGGGCTGCTGTGAACAGGTGACAAATGTCCACAGAGAGGTAGATGTAAGTGCGAAATGTCCTAAAAGTGATCAGAATGCAATATATGTAGTTCGTTCTAAGATATCTGCAAAAAAATAAAAATTGAAAAAATACCCGATTTTGTCACTGTCCCGTTTTTGTCACCCCTAAATTCATCATGGGGGTGACAAAATCGGGTCATTACTGTAGTGTTGACTTGAGCTCCAGAGTCTATGAAAAATCTCACTGGGAAGATGGCAAATAGAGCATCGGTGTATGCATCGTTTTCCGTGAAAGCTACACCATAATTTATTGAATTGATCTGTAATTACAACAAATAACTATTTAACTGTTTTTGCTTATCTCTTTGGGTCATTTCATCAATGATAAAGAAATGTATATATATATATATATATATATATATATATATATATATATATATATATATATATATATATATATATAACCAACCGAATTTGGATCCGTAGAGGAAGTAATTTTACCTAAGGTTAAATAAACATCTGCACATTTGAAGACAGGATTTACAAACTTAATGCAAAAAAACAGATCGAAAATCGGTTAAGAATTGATCCTAAAATGGTGATTTTACCAAGTCATGTACTAGTTTTCCACATATGGAAAAGGCAAAAAGTTAACTTCTTTTCAAAATATGTTTGTGAAATGTTTGCAAATGTAGGGTATTGTCGTTATCGTCGGGCCACTGTTATGGTCGGGCCATCACGATTTTACAATTTTAGTAACTCATGATATCTATGATACAACAATTGTAAAACTTCTTATTGTGATATTGAAATGCAATTATCGAGATAAATTTTGAAAATGTATGCAGTGTGTTGTGCTGCACACGAAGGCTACAGAAAAATGCCCTCCAGTAAGGTGTTTGGGAAGGCTAAGGTGAAATGCTAGAAAAGCGCTATTTGTAAAGGTCGGGCCACTTGAGAAGTCATGGTTGGGCCACCATAATTTTAAGCGCAGAAACGCAATAATCGCTAGAGAATGTCAGTCACGTAAAATGTGATGAAATAAAGCAAAATTAATACGATAAAAACCTAGATTTTTGTTGATTTTTTCATTGTAGTTGTACACGTCGGAAAAGGCGATTGTAGCAATATTGATTTTACTAGATCGCCAAAATTTCGCAAAAATGCAATTAAAAATAGGGTATTTATACCTATATGAACCATTGTTCACGGAATTCATTCTTTTCATGTTTCTATATAGAATTTCAATACGTATGTCTCAGATTTTCTTTGGTGGCCCAACCTGTACAACATGGCCCGACTATGACAACATTTTTTGTCTTCACGTAAATGCCTATAACTTTTTTTATTTTTCAAGTAATCAATTCAAAACTTACCGGACATATATCTTATTCTTAGACATTTGCAGCGATGTATTTAGATTGCCAAAATTCTTTTTGAAACGAAAGTTATGGGCGAATTCCAAAAACGTGCCCAACCACGACGACACTCCCCTACTCTACCAACATATTTTAGTCATATCAACTAGGAAAACATCAAAAATCCTAAAAAAATTCGAAAATATTTTTGTCCGCCTGCTTGTATGGAAATCCCCCATAGTGCAACGGTACAATACAGCGATTCAAAACTACAGCTGGAATGCCATCCGGCCCCGCAGAGAAAGAACGCTTCAGTTTTATTGCAGGGATTATTATCATGTGGGTAGTAATCTCTAACACATTCAAGTCGACCAAATCAGCTGGAACGTATGAATCAGCGGTTTTGTGCATCTCGATCAGTGGTTGTTTTATTGGCGAACACAGATGAGAAGTTTGCAAACAGCTCATAAGAATCAGAAACGGTAGTGGATTCGATTCCGTCAAGGCACACGTGGGAAGGGATGGAGGAGCATTTCCTTTTCGAATTAACGAAATTCCAAAAGTTTTTCGTTTTTTCCGGAGATCGGTTTGCACACGCAGGACATATGATTTATACAGAACCGCATTCAAACGACGATATTCATCACTAGTACGTTTAAAGTTGCGCTGTGTCAGCATTGTTTTACGTTTCCAATGTGCACGCTGTGCTCGGTTGCGCTCCCTTTTCAACTGCCTAAGATTCGGGGTGCTCCACGCAGGCGAAGCCGGTCGTTTCACAAGAAGTACATTGGAGTTCAACTATCGCGAAATAGTTTCACAAAACTTCGATGCCATATCATCCACATCGTTATACTCCAGTAAAGCCCTCCAATCAATAGAGAGCAAGTGCTGATCTAGCGCAGAGAAATCGATCTTTTGGAAATTCAATTTTTTGTTTCATCAATCAGCGCGGTAGCAGTATCACCATTATCACAGACAGGTATCGACATTACAAGCGGTGGGTGGTGAGTCAAGTAGTTAGAAACAGCACCGTGTACCATTTCCGTTTAGTTAATAAGAGTTAAAGTCAGAATGGCACTCTTATTAACTAAACGGAAATGGTACACGGTGCTGTTTCTAACTACGTTCACTTTTGCCATGGCTATAATATTTTCATTGCTATTCTCAATAGGCTGATATGCTTGCGCTTATTTCGACACTAACTAAGAATTTCAAAGTATTTTGTTGACGAAATTGAGTATTACCGCGTATAAAACATAGTTATTGCGTACTTACGACAAATATTTTCAAAAATTTCCGGAGTTGTTTACGTATGGATGTAAACAAAACCACATTTCAAACTCACACTGACGTCAGTTTGACTGTCGGATTATCAAGTCAAAATTCGCTAATCCGGCTATAAATTTGTCGGATTAGCGGGGCGGTACTGTATATATCTTTTTTACTTTATTTAATTTGAATTTAATTCATAGCTATAAAAAATTATTAAGATTTAAGTAAAAAGGAAAAAATCAGAGGGGTTGTGCACAAGACACGACCGCATAGGTGACGTAGGACCACGTAAGTATTGAACCTGGTATTTTGCACTTCTGGATGCTTATTGTCTATCGACCGTTGTGTTACCCCGCTGCTGCCTTTCGACCCTCACCACCCACCGCTTGTAATGTCGATACCTGTCTGTGATAATGGTGATACTGCTACCGCGCTGATTGATGAAACAAAAAATTGAATTTCCAAAAGATCGATTTCTCTGCGCTAGATCAGCACTTGCTCTCTATTGATTGGAGGGCTTTACTGGAGTATAACGATGTGGATGATATGGCATCGAAGTTTTGTGAAACTATTTCGCGATAGTTGAACTCCAATGTACTTCTTGTGAAACGACCGGCTTCACCTGCGTGGAGCACCCCGAATCTTAGGCAGTTGAAAAGGGAGCGCAACCGAGCACAGCGTGCACATTGGAAACGTAAAACAATGCTGACACAGCGCAACTTTAAACGTACTAGTGATGAATATCGTCGTTTGAATGCGGTTCTGTATAAATCATATGTCCTGCGTGTGCAAACCGATCTCCGGAAAAAACGAAAAACTTTTGGAATTTCGTTAATTCGAAAAGGAAATGCTCCTCCATCCCTTCCCACGTGTGCCTTGACGGAATCGAATCCACTACCGTTTCTGATTCTTATGAGCTGTTTGCAAACTTCTCATCTGTGTTCGCCAATAAAACAACCACTGATCGAGATGCACAAAACCGCTGATTCATACGTTCCAGCTGATTTGGTCGACTTGAATGTGTTAGAGATTACTACCGACATGATAATAATCCCTGCAATAAAACTGAAGCGTTCTTTCTCTGCGGGGCCGGATGGCATTCCAGCTGTAGTTTTGAATCGCTGTATTGTACCGTTGCACTATGGGGGATTTCCATACAAGCAGGCGGACAAAAATATTTTCGAATTTTTTTAGGATTTTTGATGTTTTCCTAGTTGATATGACTAAAATATGTTGGTAGAGTAGGGGAGTGTCGTCGTGGTTGGGCACGTTTTTGGAATTCGCCCATAACTTTCGTTTCAAAAAGAATTTTGGCAATCTAAATACATCGCTGCAAATGTCTAAGAATAAGCTATATGTCCGGTAAGTTTTGAACTGATTACTTGAAAAATAAAAAAAGTTATAGGCATTTACGTGAAGACAAAAAATGTTGTCATAGTCGGGCCATGTTGTACAGGTTGGGCCACCAAAGAAAATCTGAGACATACGTATTGAAATTCTATATAGAAACATGAAAAGAATGAATTCCGTGAACAATGGTTCATATAGGTATAAATACCCTATTTTTAATTGCATTTTTGCGAAATTTTGGCGATCTTGTAAAATCAATATTGCTACAATCGCCTTTTCCGACGTGTACAACTACAATGAAAAAATCAACAAAAATCTAGGTTTTTATCGTATTAATTTTGCTTTATTTCATCACATTTTACGTGACTGACATTCTCTAGCGATTATTGCGTTTCTGCGCTTAAAATTATGGTGGCCCAACCATGACTTCTCAAGTGGCCCGACCTTTACAAATAGCGCTTTTCTAGCATTTCACCTTAGCCTTCCCAAACACCTTACTGGAGGGCATTTTTCTGTAGCCTTCGTGTGCAGCACAACACACTGCATACATTTTCAAAATTTATCTCGATAATTGCATTTCATGAATCATTTCTTGAAGAAAAGTTCATTGCGCCTGGAAAACTTTTTTTTGTAAGATTTATTCACTGAATTCAGTACGTGTGAAAAGTTAGCTATCACAATAAGAAGTTTTACAATTGTTGTATCATAGATATCATGAGTTACTAAAATTGTAAAATCGTGATGGCCCGACCATAACAGTGGCCCGACGATAACGACAATACCCTACATTTGCAAACATTTCACAAACATATTTTGAAAAGAATTTAACTTTTTGCCTTTTCCATATGTGGAAAACTAGTACATGACTTGGCAAAATCACCATTTTAGGATCAATTCTTAACCGATTTTCGATCTGTTTTTTGCATTAAGTTTGTAAATCCTGTCTTCAAATGTGCAGATGTTTATTTATATTGGACAAGATGGCGATCATAAAATGTTAAAAGTCCTTTATTGCTTAAAATTTCCAAATCAGCCTTTCAGCTCAATTATTTTTTTACGAATGGCCAAACTTAACCGTTATGTGTGCAACAGGGTACCCGGGTACCCTTTCAGTTTTAAAATAGTTATAACTCATTTAATTTAAAACATACGACATTGAAATTTTGCGACATCGTAAAGCTCGTTGATCTTAAGTAATTGAGGTATTTCTGGTGCATATCCATAAAGGGGATTACCAATGAGAGGCACTTGAATTTTTTTATTACGTAGGAGGGCGACATGAGTACCCGGGTACCCATGATTTGTTATGTTTATAACTTTGGCTATCTTGAACCGATTTGGATGAAACCAGTGGCATTTGATTCGTACATTTATCTAGTTTTGATTAGACAAAGCATTTGGCCATCAAATGACATGTAGTTCCCGGGAATCGGTATCTCCGGAGCAACGTCCGGTAAAACGTGGGAAGCCGCTTGTTTTGAAAGAATATCAGCTTTCAGCAAAGCTATTAGCTTTGAACTTGACATTGTGGACCCTTTTTTCATCTTATTATATAAATTGGTGATTTTAGATCGCTTTGACCATCCCAGAATTGGGTTCCTGTAGGGTTACAGATGGCCAGTTGGGTGCCTAATCCAATATTAGGATTGGTTTAGCGGATCTTTTAGATGTTTTGAACTGATATGGCCAGTTTAGTACTGAATAATAATTTCGGAACTGGTTCCAAATGTATAACGGATAGTTCTGCTAAGCATTATCTTGAATCCTGCGGTATGATCTGTGACCCCGTAGAAACCGTTTTCGAAATAAATAATCAAAATGCATTGAAATGTAAAAAATATCACCTCCCGAACTAATTCCAAGAACTTTGATACCCATATTGCTAGGTTTTACCTCCAATCCTAGACTGGCCACCCATGACCCCACAGGAACCTACTCCGGAATGGCCAACCTGATTCATCTCATTATATGAAATAGTTCATTGTATGAATTTTTAGAGTTTTTATATCCGCATGACTGATTTTCCTGCAATACAAACGGTTCCCTACCTCACAGCGGACACTCTGTCGGAATTCCGGATTTTCGGGCCCCGTAAATCTTTTAATGGCCAAATGGCCACATAATTCAAAACTAGATAAATTAACGAATCAAATGAGACCTATTTAATTAAAATCGGTTTAAAATTGTTGATGTTCTAACAATATCAATTTTCTCTGTGGTGTTTTTTTTGTTGCACACATAACGGTTAAAGAAATTAGGTTTTAAGTTGAAACCCATCAAAAAATCATAAAAGGAAACCAGAACAGAAGAAAAATTTAAAAAGTGCCGCACGGTAGAAGACCTGACTTTTTAGCAAAGCCCAAAGGGCCGAGTGTCGTTCACTGTTTAGCTCAGGTCGATGAGATCGACAAATGTCTGACTGTATGTATGCAAGTATGTATGTATGTATGTATGTATGAATTTATATATACTCGTATGTGTTTCTGTGTTTGTGCCTCCCAGTTGGCTTCGAGGCATGACGCTGGCCTAATAAGCCAATCGTCGTATGTTCGAATCCCGACTGTGAGAGGCTGTTAGAATCAATAGGATCGTAGCAACTGGCCCTGCAATTGTCTTGTACTCTAACAGCTGGCTGCGAAGTCTGTCGTATAAAAACAGAATGTCAAGTTTCGATAACGGAATGTAGCACCTAGGCTTTATGTGTTTTTATATATGTGTTTATGTAATAAATTGTCTACTAACGTTTTCTCGGAGATGACGCACAAATTTCACACAATATGTTTCATTTGCAAGATACTATCGTCCTTTATACGATTTACCGAAATTGGTCCATAAGTTCAGTAGATCTAGAACTTATCTTGAAATAGGCCTTAGGACTTTCAACCCACTCAATATGGACTGCAATAAACAACTGCAATTCTTCGATAAACTTAGCAGGAGGGGCGCATGTTTTCTTCATAGTTCCAATAATGTCATAAGAAGGAAATCTCGATGGTGACTTCCTATGAATTACTTCATATTGAAATCTGGCTGTAGTTTTCAAAAGGTCGCATAATCAACCCTATTGCATGTATTATGCGACCTTCTGAAAACTAAAGTCAGTAAAGCCAGTCAGTGCTTAACCCAGTTTCTAAATATGATTACACTAAATGCTTCTTCTGTTGACATAATTTCACGTTGATCAGTTATTAGCTGAGTGGCGCGCGCGCGCGTGTGTATGTGTGTGTTTGTGTGTGTGTGTGTGTGTGTGTGTGTGTGTGTGTGTGTGTGTGTGTGTGTGTGTGTGTGTGTGTGTGTGTGTGTGTGTGTGTGTGTGTGTGTGTGTGTGTGTGTGTGTGTGTGTGTGTGTGTGTGTGTGTGTGTGTGTGTGTGTGTGTGTGTGTGTGTGTGTGTGTGTGTGTGTGTGTGTGTGTGTGTGTGTGTGTGTGTGTGTGTGTGTGTGTGTGTGTGTGTGTGTGTGTGTGTGTGTGTGTGTGTGTGTGTGTGTGTGTGTGTGTGTGTGTGTGTGTGTGTGTGTGTGTGTGTGTGTGTGTGTGTGTGTGTGTGTGTGTGTGTGTGTGTGTGTGCGGGGCGCAACTTTTCTATCGCCTGTTTCTCGGAGATGGCTGGACCGATTTGTTCGCTATTCCTTTTGTTTGGAAGGTATAATTGCCTAGTATATCACTATTGAATTGTTTGGAGGTCCGACATTTCGTTTAAAAGTTGTAAGCAAAAAAGTGAAAATTACGTGACACGATTTTCTCCGGAACCGAATGACCGATTTCAACGATCTTGGTATCGAATGAAAGCTCTTGTTAACGCTAAATGTTTCGGGAAAGTTTTATTGAAAACAAACAAGTAGCTAAAAAGTTATGCTTGAAAAACCTGTTTTGACAAGGTAATAATTATCGCCTGTTTCTTAGAGATGACTAAACCAATTTAGGCGCTGTTAGTCTCATTTGAAAGGTAACATAACCTAATAGATCAGTATTGATTTGTTTTTTGATTGGACGTTTAATTTGAAAGTTATGAGCAATTGAATACAACACATTAAAATTTACAATAATTTATAACGATTTCATCTAAAATGATTTATCTAATTTGAATTATTTTGGCAGCAAATTAGAGATTTTAATGCTGCAAATATATCTGCAAAATTTCAGAAGAATCGGTTTTGCCGTTCAAAAGATATTAACCCTCCAACACTCGCGCCAACTTTTGTTTCACGGTTACTCGCGCGCACAATGGCCCAAAGCCAAAAAGAGATGCGCACTAGAATTTTGACTGGGAAAACTTGGTTTTAGGTTTATGGAACGTTCGGAAGAATTTCTTGAAATTGAAAGTTCTATCGTCTGGTGCAATTTAAATTTTGATTAATCCCCCTAAAAGTGAAATAAAAAAATTATTTTTCTTCAGTTTCAATATAACACATTGATGTGTTCTGCAAAGTTTTAGAACATATTATTACAAGAAATTTTGTTGAATACAGTAACATTCTATCTACCCAGCGAAGGTAGAAAAATCTTATTTATTGTATATAAATTTGTATCATCAGTTTTTTCTATTTTAGCTCTTTTTGCAATTGTTGTATGACTTTTTCATGTATCAAAATTGTATAAATAGTAAAAATACACAACTTTGCTGAACATAGAATACCTCTATGTTTGCTTGTTTAGGAGCTGTAGAACTTTGATTATAAAAAATACCCTGATTTTGACCCAGAATTACTCGACTACCATCAGACGGATACATTTTAAACATTTTACATTTGCTGGTAGTTTTGCTGCATACAGACACCATTTTTCCATTTGAAGAAACGAGAGAAAATTCCAGTTGGGGCCAATAGCGGTACACCTCACATGCTACTTGCTTCGTTTCTGTGATGTCGGTTTATGCTGATCTATTTTCCTAACAATTTAAACTATCAATGCATTGAATAATTCCGATATTTTGCTCATAACAAGTTTATTAAAGAATATACGTTAGTATATACGTAATATACGATTTGTAACTTTATAACAATATGGCATTCAAAAACCTACACATGGTGAACAAAATACAACAGCGTGAGAAATGAAATTTATTCAAGAAAACTTTATTGTTGTGAATCAAATAGAATGGCATTACAGAAAATTATGCATAGTTCAAAAATCTATAAACTAGACCTTTACTACGCAATGTATATGTTAAAGAATAATATTTCATCTTACAGCTTACTTTTACTTGCACTTACCCTCATTAGTAACAACTTACTCAGCAATTTCATGGGAAAAAGAACTATCAAAATTTATAAGTGCTTCTATTTGGTTCAAATTTTGTAAACTTATCCAATTTCCAAAAATTTCATGTAAACTAAACGCAACTAAACTGAACAATGTCTGTGTGTGCGTGTGTGTGTGTGTGTGTGTGTGTGTGTGTGTGTGTGTGTGTATGTGTGTGTATATGTGTGTGTGCAGTTCATTTTCCATCGCCTGTTTCTCGGATATAGCTGAACCGAATTATACGCTACTAGTCTCATTTGAAAGGTATTATTGCCTAGTGTATCACTATTGAATTGTTTCATGGTCCGATGTTTCGTTTAAAAGTTATAAGCAAAAATGTGAAAACCACGTGACACGATTTTCTCCGGAACCACACAACCGATTTCAATGATCTTAGTGCCAAATGAAAGCTCTTGCTATCATAAAAATTTTCAGGAGGTTCTATTGAAAACAAACAAGTAGTTTAAAAGTTATGTATAAAAACGTGTTTTGACAACGTAATAATTATCGCCTGTTTCTCAGAGATGGCCAAACCGATTTATGCGCTATTAGTCTCATATGAAAGGTAATATAACCAGATGGATCACTATTGAATTGTTTTTTGATTGGACTTTTAGTTTTAAAGTTATGAGCAATTGAAATTATACGTTCAAATTTACAATACTTTATAGCGATTTTAACCAAGATAATTTATCTAGTTTCAATTGTTTTAATATTAAACGAGAGGTCTTAACACTGCAAATGTATTTGCCAAATTTCATAAGGATTGGTTCTACTGGTCAAAAGATATTTAAAAATGATTGATGAAATTTATTCAAGAAAACTTTAACGACCAAACCTTTAATGGGACCAAACCACAAAAACAGAATAATATAGTAAAAATGTGTAATTTTCTAACGGGTGTTTCTTTGGAGCAGTTAATTAATAAAATATAGCACATTTTCTTACACTTTTAGGGTGACCGTGAAACCGCCTAATAGGGTGACACAAATTTTTGTTTTTTAAACGCGTCCAAAAATAGCGTCTTTACAAAAATTGTAGAACACACTGAAATAAGCAACTTTGCTGTATATAGTAACTATCTATCTCTTACTGGTTGCGAAATTTAATGATTTGTTTAAAGAAACCACTTTAAAATCAAGCAAAGCAAAGCCATGGGTGTAAACGTCCTTCAGAGCTTGACCCTCCTTTATCGACAGACTTCGCAACCGGTTATTAGAGTACAGAAAATTTACAGAGCTAGGGCAAAGATCCTATTAACTCTGTAGCGGCACCGATCAGTCGAGATTCGAACAAACGACTGGCTTGTTAGACTAGCATTGTACCCCGAAGCTAACAGCCACTCTAAAATCAGTTCTGCTCAAAAATTCTGTACACGATGTTTTCATTGCTTTGCTATGTTCTGTAAAGTTCCTTAGTAGGTTAAAATACACTCTGAAGATTGTTTATCACTAGGATGCATAGGGATGATAACTAGCACAGCGTTAACAAACAGTTGAATTAAGTTCCAAAGACGTGTCGATTTCTGTATGATCATTTCCAGCTCAGAACGCTAAAAAAGCCATTTTTACTCGACTACTTTCGATTGGAGTTGGAATTTGAATGTGAAAATAGTTTCTATCTAAACCTAATATTTGACGAGCAACATTTCAAAAGATCCAATGTGCAAATGAGAGATTCTCTTTGCGTCTCGTCTCTTACACTTATTACGGCGGCATAAATGCACTTGAATGCGTCTATTTTGCATGAAACGGTTACTGTTGTTATTGAAGAGCTATAATTGGGTTGAAATATATTTATGCCGAATTTGAGATTTTTGCTTTCTGACCTAAAATGAACAATCTGACAAAATTTGGTTCAAATTCGTGAAGTACGGTTACACGGTTATCGGATACTTTGCATGTGTTGACTCTAAAAGATAATTTTTAGATTTCACATCGGAATAACTTGAGTTCAAAGTGATGGTATATAATTTGACTCTGTCAGTTTTATGAAAATACAAATTCAAATACAAATCAAAAATAATATTTTAGCTGGAAATGCTCGTATCAAATGACATATAAGATGGTATAACAAAGGTTCCTTTCACCACTAAGTGGATTAAATCAGGTTTTCAATTAAAAAATTGCATTAGCGGTCGCCAGTTCTGCTCTGTGTTATGCGTTAACGGTTTTTGAACTATTTATTATTGTTTGAACTATTAGTTTTTTTACTATTTTTGGGGTTATTTTGAAATAATGAACATATTCATGGCGCCGATTTCAGTATGGAAAATCAGCTCTGGTATCGTTACCAGCTTTGTCAAAGGGATTTGTTTTGATATAAGACAAAAATTGTCTTGTATCGAATTGCCTTATATCGAGGTTGTTTTATAACGAGGCTGTCTTATATCGAGGTATCCCAGTACTGCATTCGGCAAAGATGCATATTTTTAAAATTTGTACAATTTTATGAAACATGAAAAAGTCACACAACAACTAAAAAAAGAACCAAAATAGAAAAACTCATTTTAACAATCTATACCTATAAAGAAGGATTTCTGTCTGTCTGTCTGTCTGTCTGTCTGTCTGTCTGTCTGTCCGTATGTTCCTTATAGAATCGAAAACTACTGAACCAATCGGCATGAAAATATGCATGTAGAGGTTTTTTGGGGCCAGGAAAGGTTTTAGTGATGGTTAGAAACCCCTCCCCCCACTAAGAGGGGGGGCTTCCATACAAATGAAACACAAATTTCTGCATAACTCGACAACTAATCAAGCAAATAGCACAAAATTTGGCATGTGGGTGTCTTCGGTGACAAGAAGTTATTCTATGGTAAATTGAGACCCCTCCCCTCTTTATAAGGGGAATTATAACTCCTCTCCTCTTTAAAAGGGGGGGCTTCCATACAAATTTCCTCATAACTCGAGAACTAATCAAGCAAATGGAACCAAATTTGGCATGTGAAGGTTTTCGAGGGCAAGAATATTTTCTATAGTAAATTAGGACCCCTCCCCACTTTAAGAGGGGGGGCTCCTGTACCAAAGAAACACAATTTTCCTCATAACTCGAGAAGTAATTAAGCAAATGGAACCAAATTTGGCACGTGGGTGTTTTTGGAGACAAAAATTTTTTATATGGTGAATTGGGACCCCTCCCAACTTTAAGAGGGGGGGCTCCTATACAAACGAAATACAAATTTCCTCATAACTCAAGAACTAATCAAGCAAATGGAACCAAATTTGGCACGTGGGTGTTTTTGGAGACAAAAACTTTTTCTATGATGAACTGGGACCCCTCCTCACTTTAGGAGGGGGGGATCCTATACACATGAAATACAAATTTCTTCATAACTGAAGAACTAATCAAGCAAATGGAACAAAATTTGGCATGTGAAAGTTTTCGAGGGCAAGAATATTTTCTGTGGTGAATAAGGACCCCTCCCCACTTTAAAAGGGGGGGCTCCTATACAAACGAAATACAAATTACCTCATAACTCGAGAACTAATCAAGCAAATGAAACAAAATTTGGCACGTGGGTGTTTTTGGAGACAAAATTTTTTTGTATGGTGAATTGGGACCCCTCCCCACTTTAGGAAGGGGGGCTCCTATACAAATAAAATGCAAATTTCCTCATAACTCGAGAATTAATCAAGCAAATGAAACCATATTTGGCATGTGAAAGTTTTCTAGGGCATGAATATTTTCTATGGTGAATTAGAAACCCTCCCCACTATAAGAGGGGGGGCTCCTATACAAACGAATTACAAATTTCCTCATAACTCGAGAACTAATCAAGCAACTGGAACCAAATTTGACACGTGGGTGTTTTTGGAGACAAAATTTTTTTCTATGATGAATTGGGACCCCTCCCCACTTTAGGAGGGGGGGCTCCTATACAAATGAAAAACAAATTTCCTCATAACTCGAGAACTAATCAAGCAAATGGAACCAAATTTGACATGTAAGTGGGTTTGGACGCAAGATTTTTTTTTATGGTGAATTGAGACTCCTCTCTTCTTTAAAAAGCGAGTTATGGCCCATCTCCCTTTTAAGAGAGTGGGCTGCCATACAAATGAAATGCAAATTTCCTCTTATCTCGAGAACCAATCAATCAAATGGAACCAAATTTGGCATGTGGGAGTTTTACATGGCAGAAATTTTTTCTATGGTGAATTACGACCCCTTCCCCTTTTAAGAGGGGAGCTCCCATACAAATGAAATTCAAATTTCCTTATAACTTGAGAACTAATCAAGCAAATGGAACCAAATTTGGCATGTGGGAGATTTTGGAGTCTTGAATTTATTTTACGATAGTTAGAGACCTCTCACCCCTGTGGTAGGGGGATATGAACTCTCATACAAATAAAACAGAAATTTTTGCGAAACTCAAAAACTAATCGAACTCGAGAAATTCGAGACTCTTCCATAAAACATTAGTCAATACAAGACCACAAAAACTATCTATAGTAACACTAGATCATTCAGGACGAGATGGTCGCGAGTGTTGCCGGTGACCCGCCGTCGGAAGTGCCGCCCACTGGGGGGCTTGCAAAACTCGAGATTGTGACAGAGATCATCCGAGATTCATGATTTATGTACAACACAGGTTAATTTGTGGCAATACGAAGTTTGTCGGGTCAGCTAGTTCATATATAAGAAATGATTAGAAGGAAAGGGGTGTGTTTGGACACGCCGCCCGTACTGCGGTCGGTATCACTGTCATCACTCGTGAGTGACCTACATGAAAGCCACGCTATCTATTCCCGCTTCCAGCATAAGAATAAGTCTTTGTTGCGCCTCACGCTATTATTACTAAAATCTATATAAACCAGCTCAGATGCTGGTCAGCAGTCAGTATAATTATTATTAGCATTCGTTACTATCATCCTTATTATCATTATTCGCATTTATCATTATCAGTATTCAGTAGCCCAGTTGCTACTTGTCTCTGTTGCCACCACTGTTACGTGGCTAGATTAGTACGAAATGTAGTTGACTTAGTACCACTGTCGGCCTGCCTATCAGTAGCCGCCAGTATTGCATAATTGTTACCCCGTTTGTGATATAAGTGAATATAACTCGTATAGTAAACCAGTGTACTATTCAGTAACCGAACATAAAGAAACCCGTGATTCCCTGAGTCAGTGATCCAAGTAGCCAGGCCTTAATTGCCCGGTACAATTTACTACAATTGGCAGAGGCCAGGAAGGAAAATTAGAAAACACAACGTAGGGCCTTCCACAACGGACGAACATAGTTTTGGTGCCGTGACCAGGATCGGTCACCTGCTGCCGGTTTTCGTTATTTGCCACCGGTTGTTGGAATGCTACCGGTTTTTGTAATTTGCCGCCGGCTATCGTCACGCTGTCGGTGAACCTCGTTTGCCGCCGGCTATCGTTCGCACGTTCACTCCCTTCCAGTGTGATACGCTGCCGCAATTAAGTGCACTGTTTACTCGCGGGACGTCAACTCCCATAATTGCGAGGCAGGAACATACAACAATGTTCAAGTTTTTTACGTGTATACGAAATGGGAGCTGCTACGTTGCCTTCGCGGCATTAATTAGTGCAAATCTATAGCTCCGGCCGAAGTCGCCATTTTTTCTTTCTTGCTGGTGTATCAGCAATAGTTTCGGCGTCACCTGCCGCCATTGTACTTTATCAGTGCTAGTGCTGTGTGCTAATACCGTTACAGTTCCTGTTAAAATTTATCTCGTCATGGAGAATCTCCGTAAATTTGCTGAAAAACACCGGCTGGCCGGTAGCCTACCGGTTGAGTGCAAGGAATCTGAGCCTTTGTTGTAAGGCTATTGTCGTGCTGAAAGGCACATTCGACTACGCAACCATTGTATCATTGTCATCGATTGAAGCCACAATAGGGCTATTGTCTAACGTAGTTCCTGCTTTCAAACCGCTGCATGCGGTATCGGATTTGTTCATGTGAAATTGTGTTAGGGATATTCTGGAGTTTGGCAAGCAGTTGTTCGTATTATATAGTACCATCGTTCCTGCTACAAAATGCCATCATTCCTGCTAAAAGGTGAATTCGACATCGAGTTCGAGTATCGTTTTGCTGTGGCGTCCCAAGCCGCAGAAAGTTTCTGTTTCACCTCTGCGTGATAAGTTTCGGAAGTTCATGGGAGTTTTCTGGTTCAGCCGGTGCTGGAGCGCCTCCAGCCACGATGATTTCCATAGTTTATTGTCTCGCTGTGGTAACAAGACCGCAGTGACTGTGCTGTGCTATTTCTGCTAATTTATCGTCATGTTGTATGCCGTAGAGCTCGGCCTCTACATTTCGGGAGCTTAGTCCTCCAAACCACCGGGCGGAGTGCAACGTCCACCGGTTAGTGGAATTCGCCGGAGCGGCCATCCGGGGATTCATTATCTGCAGCGTTTACCGTCGACTTGATTGTCTTTCAAGGACAACCAGTCCTTTGGCGTGAACCGCCAGTTTCGTGTCAAGTGTCGTGGAACCCAGATTCCACATTTCAGGAGCCCTCCAAACCGCCGGTCGGAGCGTAGCGTCCGCCGGCAAGCTGAGTAGAGTCGACGGAACGCATTCTACAAGTTCATCGCCAGCACAGTTTTTTCCAGTCGTTGCTTTCGTCATCGTGGATTACACAGCAGTGTAGTGCATTCATCGAGCTAGCCACATATCTTACGTGGCAAGGCGTGTTCCAGCACAAAGGCATTCAGGGGTAGCGCGTTTCTGGTCAACCGAGGCGACCGAAACTGCTGCCCCACCAACGTTATGAGTTAAGTATTTTGTAATTCCAGGCTAAATGCAACCCATTTACGCCAACCTCGTTTTCAGTTCAACCGTCTGCAGTCAGACAGGTCATCTGCTCTCACCTATGGTCAGTTCCTTCGGTTCCTGCTTCAGCACCAGACGGCCTTCCGCTGCAACGATTCATCGCAGCTTACAACACTGAAGCAGCTAAGTCCATCGTTGCCTACCGCTACCAGGCCAGGTAGCAGGCGATTTCCAGTGCATCATCGCTCGTCTATTCGGATGCATTTGGCTTGCATCCCATGCTGATATCAACGATGCCTGCAGTCACGTACGCAGCTTGGTTCATCGCTGCTTGGTCATCACCAAGGCAGCCTAGTTCATCGGTGCCTGCCCTTCGTCAATGCAGACAGCATCGATGCTGCTCATCTGTTCGCGCAGCTTGCACCACATCCATTGCAGTACAGCTGCACCATTGCATCCAGCCAGTCATCAGCGCTATCATCTGCATCAACTGGGTCAACGTTTTTTGGTTGGTGCCGCAGATATTTTGCTTTCATCGACGCTGCCATCAGCCTGTGCAGCAAGTACACAGCATAGCCAACTTCTTCCCCGCCACCCCCGGATGAATGTTGAAACCAGGTGGTTTCAAGGGGGGGAGTATGTTTGGACACGCCGCCCGTACTGCGGTCGGTATCACTGTCATCACTCGTGAGTGACCTACATGAAAGCCACGCTATCTATTCCCGCTTCCAGCATAAGAATAAGTCTTTGTTGCGCCTCACGCTATTATTACTAAAATCTATATAAACCAGCTCAGATGCTGGTCAGCAGTCAGTATAATTATTATTAGCATTCGTTACTATCATCCTTATTATCATTATTCGCATTTATCATTATCAGTATTCAGTAGCCCAGTTGCTACTTGTCTCTGTTGCCACCACTGTTACGTGGCTAGATTAGTACGAAATGTAGTTGACTTAGTACCACTGTCGGCCTGCCTATCAGTAGCCGCCAGTATTGCATAATTGTTACCCCGTTTGTGATATAAGTGAATATAACTCGTATAGTAAACCAGTGTACTATTCAGTAACCGAACATAAAGAAACCCGTGATTCCCTGAGTCAGTGATCCAAGTAGCCAGGCCTTAATTGCCCGGTACAATTTACTACAATTGGCAGAGGCCAGGAAGGAAAATTAGAAAACACAACGTAGGGCCTTCCACAACGGACGAACAGGGTGTAAGTGACAAAATTGAAAAAATCGAGATAATGATAGGAAACGATACTTTGAGCATGGTTTTATGCATGCTAGAAAATTCACTTCAAAATTTTATTGGGTTTCACTAGGAAGGAAAGGGGTGTAAGTGTACTATATGAGCAATTCCAGCTCACCTAACAAAACGGTTTGTCTCGAATATTTTCTTTTGGAATAAAATTTTGCTGATATGTTGGACACCACGCAAGAATTATTTTCATAAGGAGTAACTTTTCAAAAGGGCGTATGTTTTTTAAAATATCGTATCTCGAAAAGTACTTATTTGTTAAAAATGACGTCGACGGAAAAGTTGTAGGAAATTAAAAGTATTTTTAAAAAAAATACACTGAAAGAAAAACCCGATTTAATCCACCTAGTGGTGAAAGGAACCTTTGTTATACGGTCTTACTTGCTATTTGAGATAGAAACCGACACGTCTTCGGAGTATAATCCATCTATTGGTTAACGTTGCATAGTGCGTTGGCTTACATAAAATTTTTGAAAATTGAATACGTTTACAAAATTTGAACAAAATATGACCACTTATAAATTTTGATAGATCCTTTTTTCATGAAATTGCTGAATAAGGATAAGTAAGTTGTTAATAATTTGAGTAAGTGCAAGTAAAAGTAGGTTGTAAGAGCAAATATTATTCTTTAACATATACATTGCGTAGTAAAGGTCTAGTTTATAGATTTTTGAACTATGCATAATTTCCTGTAATGCCTATTTGATTCACACCAATAAAGTTTTCTAGAATAAATTTCATCAATTTTTATTAACCTTCGGTTACTCACGCTGTTGTATTTTATATAACACGTGTAGGTTTTTGAACGCCATATTGTTATAAAGTTACAAATTGTTGTGTAACTAACGTATATTCTTCAATAAACTTGTTATGAGCAAAATGTCATAATTATTCAATGCATTAATACTTTAAATTGTTGGGAAAATTGATCAGCATAAACTGACATCACAGAAATGAAGCAATCAGCATATGAGGTGTACCGGAATTGGCCTGGAATTTTCTCTCGTTTCTTCATATGGAAAAATGGTGTCTGTATGCATCAAAACAATCAGCAATAATGTAAAATGTTTAAAATGTATCCGTCTGTTGGTAGTCGAGTAATTCGAGGTCAAAATTAGGGTATTTTTTATAATCAAAGTTCTACAGTTCCTAAACAAGCAAATATACCTCCATGATACTATATTCAGCAAAGTTGTGTATTTTTCCTATTTGTGCAACTTTGTAATACATGAAAAAGTCATACAACAATTACGAAAAGAGCTAAAATAAAAAACTGATTTCACTAATTCATATACAATAAATAATATTTTTCTATCTTCGCTGAAGAGATAGGGGGTTGCTGTCTTCAGCAAAATTTCTTGTAATAATATACTCTGAAACTTTGCAAAATACATCAATGTGTTATATTGAAACTGAAGAAAAATAATTTTTTTATTCCACTTTTAGGGGGATTAATCAAAATTTAAATTGCACCAGACGATAGAACTTTCAATTTTAAGAAATTCTTCCAAAGGTTCCATAAACCTAAAACCAAGTTTTCCCAGTCAAAACTCTAGTGCGCATGTCTCTTTGGCTTTGGGCCATTGTGCGCGCGAATAACCCGTATTACAAAAGTTGGCGCGAGTGTTGGAGGGTTAATATCTTTTGATCGGCAAAACCGATTCTTCTGAAATTTTGCAGATATATTTGTAGCATTAAAATCTCTAATTTGATGCCAAAATAATTCAAACTAGATAAATCATGTTTGACGAAATCGTTATAACTTATTGTAAATTTTAATGTGTTGTATTCAATTGATCATAACTTTCAAATTAAACGTCCAATCAAAAAACAAATCAATAGTGATCTATCAGGTTATGTTAGCTGTCAAATGAGACTAATAGCGTCTAAATCGGTTTAGTCATTTCTAAGAAACAGGCGATAATTATTACCTTGTCAAAACAGGTTTTTTAAGCATAACTTTTAAACTGATTGTTTGTTTTCAATAAAATTTATCCGAAAAATTTAGTGTTAATAAGAGCTTTCATTCGATACCAAGATCGTTGAAATCGGTCATTTGGGTCCGGAGAAAATCATGTCACGTAATTTTTACTTTTTTACTTATAACTTTTAAACGAAATGTCGGACCTTGAAACAATTCAATAGTGATATACTAGGCAATAATACCTTTCAAACAAAAGTAATAGCGAACAAATCGGTTCAGCCATCTCCGAGAAACAGGCGATAGAAAAGTTGCGCCCCGCACATACATACACACATACACACACACACACACACAGACATTGCTCAGTTCGTCGAACCCTGTCGATTGGTATATGTGGCTCGGCCCTCCGGGCCTCGGATCAATTTCGTGTTTTTCGACCAATTCCTAAACCTTTGTTATAGTATAACAAAGGTAAAACTTGCAAAATTTCAATTAAAAATCATAAAACCCGATTTAATCCACCTAGTGGTGAAAGGAACCTTTGTTATACGGTCTTACTTGCTATTTTAGATATAAATCAATACGTCTTCGGAACATAATTCATCTATTGGTAATCGTGGCGTAGTGCGTTGGTTTACATAAAATTTTTGAAAATTGAATATGTTTACAAAATTTGAACAAAATAGGAACACTTTTAAATTTTGATAGATCCTTTTTTCATGAAATTGCTGAGTAAGGATGCTGAGTAAGTTGTTATTAACCTGAGTAAGTGCAAATAAAAGTAAGTTGTAAGAGGAAATCTTATTCTTTAACATATACATTGTCTAGTAAAGGTCTAGTTTATAGGTTTTTGAGCTATGCATAGTTTCCTGTAATGCCATTCTAGTTGAATCACATCAATAGAGTTTTCTTGAATAATTTTCATCAATTTATATCAACCGTTGGTTATTCACGCTGTTGTATTTTGTACAACACGTGTAGGTTTTTCAACGCCATATTGTTATAAATTTACAAAACATTGTTTAACTAACGTATATTCTTCAACAAACTTATTGTGTGCAAAATGTCATAATTATTCAATGCATTAATAAGTTAAATTGTTGGGAAAATGTATGCAGCAAAACTATCAGCAAATGTAAAATGTTTAAAATGTATCCGTCTGCTGGTAGTCGAGTAATTCGGAGTCAAAATTAGGGTATTCTTTATAATCAAAGTTCTACAGTTCCTAAACAAGCAAACAGGTATAGTATTTTCAACAAAGTTGTGTATTTTTACTATTTGTACAATTTTGTAGTACATGAAAAAGTCATACAACAATTACAAAAAGAGCAAAAATAGAAAAACTGATTTTACAAATTCATATACAATAAATAAGATTTCTCTATCTTCGCTGCAGAGATAGAAGGTTACTGTTTTTAGCAAAATTTCTTATAATAATATGCTCTATAACTTTGCAGAACACATCAATGTGTTATATTGACACTGAAGAAAAATATTTTTGCCTTTCTACTATATAAATATATAGTATAAAGGTATAGAAATCACTTGGAAAACCGGAAATGGAAAGAAGCTCCTGCGGGCCGGATGTCATATACCACTCGACTCAGTTTCGAAAACTGAGCATTTTCTGTGTGTGTGTGTGTGTGTGTGTGTGTGTGTGTGTGTGTGTGTGTGTGTGTGTGTGTGTGTGTGTGTGTGTGTGTGTGTGTGTGTGTGTGTGTGTGTGTGTGTGTGTGTGTGTGTGTGTGTGTGTGTGTGTGTGTGTGTGTGTGTGTGTGTGTGTGTGTGTGTGTGTGTGTGTGTGTGTGTGTGTGTGTGTGTGTGTGTGTGTGTGTGTGTGTGTGTGTGTGTGTGTGTGTGTGTGTGTGTGTGTGTGTGTGTGTGTGTGTGTGTGTGTGTGTGTGTGTGTGTGTGTGTGTATGTAACGCTTTTAATCTCACTCACTTTTCTCGGACCGATTTTGATGGTCTTAGTGTCAAATGAAAGGTCTAGGTGTCCCATAGGTCGCTATTGAATTTCATACTGATCGGACTTTTAGTTCAAAAGTTATGTATAAAAATATGAAAAATATGGGACTTAATTATCTCATAGGTCCCTTAACCGATTTGAACAAAGTTGATTGCATATGAAAGAGGAGCCTTGCAAACCCTTAACTTCCAAATTTCATGACGATTGGACTTGTAGCTTGAAAGTTACATAAAGAAATGTGAAAAAATAGTATTTAAAACATATTTTTGTAACATATAAACATTAATTCAATGAAAAACACCACACATTTTATTATTATTTGAAAATTACTGCTGAGATCTATCAAACGAAACCGAGTTATTTAAAATCGGACGGTTCATTCAAAAGTTATTCAAACTTTAACACTTAAGCACCATGTTTTAAACCGTTGAAACGTGTGAAATCAAAACATATTAATCAAATGTTGATTGTATTCAATGTGTGTGGTGTATGTGTGTATGTATGTATGTATGTATGTATGTATGTATGTAAGTATGTATGTATGTATGTATGTATGTATGTATTTATGTATGTATGTATGTATGTATGTATGTATGTATGTATGTATGTATGAATGTATGTATGTATGTATGTGTGTATGTGATGACAATTTGCAATTTTTAAATTTGCATTAAAATTCAAGAAAAGTGAGAAACATGTCAATTGTCTGAAGTTTTTGAAGCCTCTTAGTGGAATACGAACTCTGAAATTAAAGAAAAGAAAAAACTTTTACCGACTAAATTCCACTATTTAAGGTGAAACGGTACTGAATCCAACATGGCCGGATATCCTATATCCTATATCCTCACAAAGACGCCATTTTTCCGGTCATGTTAGTACCGTTAGATTCAGTACCGTATCACCTTAAGGGGAAACCGAAAGTGGCTCAAAGATGGCTGGGTAAATGGCTACCATTCAAAGCATGTATTGTTTTGCACCTTAAAAATGCATCTGTATTGGTAGAGTACGCTTTCGCCACGTAATCAGTGCTTCCAGCGCTGTTATAATTTCCTAAAACTTGTAATTCAATTTATCGATCTGCTATGTATCAATAAACGCTCAGCAAAACATAATTGCTAATGGAAAATAAATTTAACTGATCATATCGATCATTACGTGTTCATAAAAGCGACCAATGTATAATTTGGAATTAGTTAATAGATATTTGGTTGCGCACATATTTCGTTGAACTAGCGATTTCCGAAAAAGCAGCAACACAGTATCAAACTTTCGTCATATCAATGAGCTTTTAAAGAGCTTTCAACTTTCGCCGCATCGATGAGTGTTAAAGCATATCGTAATTTAGGGACGACCAACTGCACGAATGCATAAAATCAGCTTTCCCGTCTCAATTAATAAGTATCAGAACCGAATCGATTAATTACTCAGGTAGCTTTTCTCCTTGCATATCGATCGATAAAAGCCCACTGCACTCAGCAGTCGGCAGCTTAGTAACAAATATATTGCATAGCAGATCACACCGGTGTATCTTTTCGCTACGTCTTTCGGTCAAATATACTTACCTCCAAACTACTCATCGCGAATACTGTTCCCAATAATCCGAAAGACTTGATCTGCGGCTACAATGAGCTTAGAGTGAGGTAAACAAACAAAACGCAAACACAGGAATCAAAAACGCAATCCGATGCAAGCGGATTAATTAAACATCCTAGTAATACTACGCATTATTCAGTTGCTGCTGTTAATTTTGATTGAATCGGAATGCCTTGATAAAGAAAACAAACCCTTTTTCGGGATGTTTGTAGTCAGTGCGGTTGGCTGCGGATCAGTTGTTTATGTTTGCAAGCTCCGCTATTTGACATATATTACCAATACTAATGCAATATTCAAATAAACGTTTAGGTTTTTAACGAACACATGAGATGTACAGTACAGTGTTTGTCGCACTAACACAATAACGTTAGCCACTTTCGGTTCCGCCTTAATATTCATTCGCGACAGATACGTATACGCTTTGAAATAAGACACTGATGAAGCCTGCACGTCGTAGGCGAACTACGTGTCTGTTGCAAATAAATATTAAATAGTGGGTTTCAATCGAAAAGTTTTTTCTTTTCTTTGATTTCAGATTTCAATTGTCATTTTCTTCACTTGCTGTTTTTTTTTTTTTTTTTTTGTATGGGCTTATCACTTTGACCACAACATTATTGATCTATTGTAATGTTGCCCGGGTGTATGCTGTATTCTGCACTGCATTTCTGTGCTTTATCGTTATTGAGTAAACGATAAGCTTATATATTTTTTTATGCGTGCTTATGTGTTGAGGGTTTTTTACCCATGCTTCGATGCATGTCCTACTATACCAAACCTGTTTCGCCTCGTTATAGTTAGCACTGGTGAGTCCTCCTGAGGTTCAAAACCATTTCCTCATTAGGTGCTCATACCAGTATACTAACCATAAGAAGCGTCTTCGGGATAATGTAGAACTCAGCATGAAGGAAGGGTGATGAGGGGCCAGAGAATAAACCCATGCTAAAGTCACTTTGACATCGAATGGCCTGATTCTACTAAGATTCGAACCCATGACCATTCGCTTGTCAAAGCAGACTCGGTAACCTTGCGGCTACAGAGCCCCACTTGCTGTTACTCACAATTGTACAAGAAAAGCAAAAAGCGAAGAAAAGCAGTTAATTTAAGCATGTAGGTATAGTGGTGTATAGGATTAAAATACTAGTGAGTTGATATTTCCAAACAAATTTTGCGCATCAATCATTTCTATCAATCTTTTCATCAATCTCAATCTTTTCAATCTCAGCGCATCAATCTTTTCAATCAATAGATACTAGAGCTTAGAAATGTTATATGAAAAATAGGAAGTAAACGTTGCACGGTAGTAATTTTGTAAGATTTGTTTCGTTAGTGACATTTTAAAGGACAGATGTCTTATATCATGTATCATGTTTTAATAAATAAATAAAAAATTACAAGCACTGGAAATCATATCGATCATATTTCCCATTCTCAAGCATGTTTATGGCGCAGCTTTTGCACTATTTTTTCACCTCATCTTGTTTTCCTAACCCTCTAACATTGTAAGAACGATGCGATCAAGCTAATGACTATCTTTTCATGAAAGTACATTCAAAAGAAGCATAAGTTTTGATTTTCATGCAAAAATAATTATCTGAAGGAGCGCCAGCTAAGAAAAGTTCAATTTCTCTTTTCCATATCTAATGCTCTATTCAGTTATTTTTTCTAATTCAGGTATATTGCAAAATTGAAGCCAAGCAAACTAATAGTAAAATTTTGAGATTAATCATTTTGTTGTAGATATCCTTTTTCTTCAAAAGCGAACTATAATAATAATTTTTCTGAACTCTTGTTTTTCAAAGACGGTAACTTTTGAACTATGAACACATATTTCATATTATCAATTAACTCTTGTTTTTCAAAGATGGTAACTTTTGAACTATGAACACATATTTCATATTATCAATTCAAAACAAGTTTCGTATGTGGCTCTCAAACCCGAAAGTTAAGGCCGTCTGCAGATCCGTAAGAGGGTTAATTTCTAATTTTCTCTATATATTCATTCAAATCTGCAAGACAGACAGACAGACAGACAGACAGACAGACAGACAGACAGACAGACAGACAGACAGACAGACAGACAGACAGACAGACAGACAGACAGACAGACAGACAGACAGACAGACAGACAGACAGACAGACAGACAGACAGACAGACAGACAGACAGACAGACAGACAGACAGACAGACAGACAGACAGACAGACAGACAGACAGACAGACAGACAGACAGACAGACAGACAGACAGACAGACAGACAGACAGACAGACAGACAGACAGACAGACAGACAGACAGACAGACAGACAGACAGACAGACAGACAGACAGACAGACAGACAGACAGACAGACAGACAGACAGACAGACAGACAGACAGACAGACAGACAGACAGACAGACAGACAGACAGACAGACAGACAGACAGACAGACAGACAGACAGACAGACAGACAGACAGACAGACAGACAGACACAGACAGACAGACAGACAGACAGACAGACAGACAGACAGACAGACAGACAGACAGACAGACAGACAGACAGACAGACAGACAGACAGACAGACAGACAGACAGACAGACAGACAGGACAGACAGACAGACAGACAGACAGACAGACAGACAGACAGACAGACAGACAGACAGACAGACAGACAGACAGACAGACAGACAGACAGACAGACAGGACAGACAGACAGACAGACAGACAGACAGACAGACAGACAGACAGACAGACAGACAGACAGACAGACAGACAGACAGACAGACAGACAGACAGACAGACAGACAGACAGACAGACAGACAGACAGACAGACAGACAGACAGACAGACAGACAGACAGACAGACAGACAGACAGACAGACAGACAGACAGACAGACAGACAGACAGACAGACAGACAGACAGACAGACAGACAGACAGACAGACAGACAGACAGACAGACAGACAGACAGACAGACAGACAGACAGACAGACAGACAGACAGACAGACAGACAGACAGACAGACAGACAGACAGACAGACAGACAGACAGACAGACAGACAGACAGACAGACAGACAGACAGACCAGACAGACAGACAGACAGACAGACAGACAGACAGACAGACAGACAGACAGACAGACAGACAGACAGACAGACAGACAGACAGACAGACAGACAGACAGACAGACAGACAGACAGACAGACAGACAGACAGACAGACAGACAGACAGACAGACAGACAGACAGACAGACAGACAGACAGACAGACAGAAGACAGACAGACAGACAGACAGACAGACAGACAGACAGACAGACAGACAGACAGACAGACAGACAGACAGACAGACAGACAGACAGACAGACAGACAGACAGACAGACAGACAGACAGACAGACAGACAGACAGACAGACAGACAGACAGACAGACAGACAGACAGACAGACAGACAGACAGACAGACAGACAGACAGACAGACAGACAGACAGACAGACAGACAGACAGACAGACAGACAGACAGACAGACAGACAGACAGACAGACAGACAGACAGACAGACAGACAGACAGACAGACAGACAGACAGACAGACAGACAGACAGACAGACAGACAGACAGACAGACAGACAGACAGACAGACAGACAGACAGACAGACAGACAGACAGACAGACAGACAGACAGACAGACAGACAGACAGACAGACAGACAGACAGACAGACAGACAGACAGACAGACAGACAGACAGACAGACAGACAGACAGACAGACAGACAGACAGACAGACAGACAGACAGACAGACAGACAGACAGACAGACAGACAGACAGACAGACAGACAGACAGACAGACAGACAGACAGACAGACAGACAGACAGACAGACAGACAGACAGACAGACAGACAGACAGACAGACAGACAGACAGACAGACAGACAGACAGACAGACAGACAGACAGACAGACAGACAGACAGACAGACAGACAGACAGACAGACAGACAGACAGACAGACAGACAGACAGACAGACAGACAGACAGACAGACAGACAGACAGACAGACAGACAGACAGACAGACAGACAGACAGACAGACAGACAGACAGACAGACAGACAGACAGACAGACAGACAGACAGACAGACAGACAGACAGACAGACAGACAGACAGACAGACAGACAGACAGACAGACAGACAGACAGACAGACAGACAGACAGACAGACAGACAGACAGACAGACAGACAGACAGACAGACAGACAGACAGACAGACAGACAGACAGACAGACAGACAGACAGACAGACAGACAGACAGACAGACAGACAGACAGACAGACAGACAGACAGACAGACAGACAGACAGACAGACAGACAGACAGACAGACAGACAGACAGACAGACAGACAGACAGACAGACAGACAGACAGACAGACAGACAGACAGACAGACAGACAGACAGACAGACAGACAGACAGACAGACAGACAGACAGACAGACAGACAGACAGACAGACAGACAGACAGACAGACAGACAGACAGACAGACAGACAGACAGACAGACAGACAGACAGACAGACAGACAGACAGACAGACAGACAGACAGACAGACAGACAGACAGACAGACAGACAGACAGACAGACAGACAGACAGACAGACAGACAGACAGACAGACAGACAGACAGACAGACAGACAGACAGACAGACAGACAGACAGACAGACAGACAGACAGACAGACAGACAGACAGACAGACAGACAGACAGACAGACAGACAGACAGACAGACAGACAGACAGACAGACAGACAGACAGACAGACAGACAGACAGACAGACAGACAGACAGACAGACAGACAGACAGACAGACAGACAGACAGACAGACAGACAGACAGACAGACAGACAGACAGACAGACAGACAGACAGACAGACAGACAGACAGACAGACAGACAGACAGACAGACAGACAGACAGACAGACAGACAGACAGACAGACAGACAGACAGACAGACAGACAGACAGACAGACAGACAGACAGACAGACAGACAGACAGACAGACAGACAGACAGACAGACAGACAGACAGACAGACAGACAGACAGACAGACAGACAGACAGACAGACAGACAGACAGACAGACAGACAGACAGACAGACAGACAGACAGACAGACAGACAGACAGACAGACAGACAGACAGACAGACAGACAGACAGACAGACAGACAGACAGACAGACAGACAGACAGACAGACAGACAGACAGACAGACAGACAGACAGACAGACAGACAGACAGACAGACAGACAGACAGACAGACAGACAGACAGACAGACAGACAGACAGACAGACAGACAGACAGACAGACAGACAGACAGACAGACAGACAGACAGACAGACAGACAGACAGACAGACAGACAGACAGACAGACAGACAGACAGACAGACAGACAGACAGACAGACAGACAGACAGACAGACAGACAGACAGACAGACAGACAGACAGACAGACAGACAGACAGACAGACAGACAGACAGACAGACAGACAGACAGACAGACAGACAGACAGACAGACAGACAGACAGACAGACAGACAGACAGACAGACAGACAGACAGACAGACAGACAGACAGACAGACAGACAGACAGACAGACAGACAGACAGACAGACAGACAGACAGACAGACAGACAGACAGACAGACAGACAGACAGACAGACAGACAGACAGACAGACAGACAGACAGACAGACAGACAGACAGACAGACAGACAGACAGACAGACAGACAGACAGACAGACAGACAGACAGACAGACAGACAGACAGACAGACAGACAGACAGACAGACAGACAGACAGACAGACAGACAGACAGACAGACAGACAGACAGACAGACAGACAGACAGACAGACAGACAGACAGACAGACAGACAGACAGACAGACAGACAGACAGACAGACAGACAGACAGACAGACAGACAGACAGACAGACAGACAGACAGACAGACAGACAGACAGACAGACAGACAGACAGACAGACAGACAGACAGACAGACAGACAGACAGACAGACAGACAGACAGACAGACAGACAGACAGACAGACAGACAGACAGACAGACAGACAGACAGACAGACAGACAGACAGACAGACAGACAGACAGACAGACAGACAGACAGACAGACAGACAGACAGACAGACAGACAGACAGACAGACAGACAGACAGACAGACAGACAGACAGACAGACAGACAGACAGACAGACAGACAGACAGACAGACAGACAGACAGACAGACAGACAGACAGACAGACAGACAGACAGACAGACAGACAGACAGACAGACAGACAGACAGACAGACAGACAGACAGACAGACAGACAGACAGACAGACAGACAGACAGACAGACAGACAGACAGACAGACAGACAGACAGACAGACAGACAGACAGACAGACAGACAGACAGACAGACAGACAGACAGACAGACAGACAGACAGACAGACAGACAGACAGACAGACAGACAGACAGACAGACAGACAGACAGACAGACAGACAGACAGACAGACAGACAGACAGACAGACAGACAGACAGACAGACAGACAGACAGACAGACAGACAGACAGACAGACAGACAGACAGACAGACAGACAGACAGACAGACAGACAGACAGACAGACAGACAGACAGACAGACAGACAGACAGACAGACAGACAGACAGACAGACAGACAGACAGACAGACAGACAGACAGACAGACAGACAGACAGACAGACAGACAGACAGACAGACAGACAGACAGACAGACAGACAGACAGACAGACAGACAGACAGACAGACAGACAGACAGACAGACAGACAGACAGACAGACAGACAGACAGACAGACAGACAGACAGACAGACAGACAGACAGACAGACAGACAGACAGACAGACAGACAGACAGACAGACAGACAGACAGACAGACAGACAGACAGACAGACAGACAGACAGACAGACAGACAGACAGACAGACAGACAGACAGACAGACAGACAGACAGACAGACAGACAGACAGACAGACAGACAGACAGACAGACAGACAGACAGACAGACAGACAGACAGACAGACAGACAGACAGACAGACAGACAGACAGACAGACAGACAGACAGACAGACAGACAGACAGACAGACAGACAGACAGACAGACAGACAGACAGACAGACAGACAGACAGACAGACAGACAGACAGACAGACAGACAGACAGACAGACAGACAGACAGACAGACAGACAGACAGACAGACAGACAGACAGACAGACAGACAGACAGACAGACAGACAGACAGACAGACAGACAGACAGACAGACAGACAGACAGACAGACAGACAGACAGACAGACAGACAGACAGACAGACAGACAGACAGACAGACAGACAGACAGACAGACAGACAGACAGACAGACAGACAGACAGACAGACAGACAGACAGACAGACAGACAGACAGACAGACAGACAGACAGACAGACAGACAGACAGACAGACAGACAGACAGACAGACAGACAGACAGACAGACAGACAGACAGACAGACAGACAGACAGACAGACAGACAGACAGACAGACAGACAGACAGACAGACAGACAGACAGACAGACAGACAGACAGACAGACAGACAGACAGACAGACAGACAGACAGACAGACAGACAGACAGACAGACAGACAGACAGACAGACAGACAGACAGACAGACAGACAGACAGACAGACAGACAGACAGACAGACAGACAGACAGACAGACAGACAGACAGACAGACAGACAGACAGACAGACAGACAGACAGACAGACAGACAGACAGACAGACAGACAGACAGACAGACAGACAGACAGACAGACAGACAGACAGACAGACAGACAGACAGACAGACAGACAGACAGACAGACAGACAGACAGACAGACAGACAGACAGACAGACAGACAGACAGACAGACAGACAGACAGACAGACAGACAGACAGACAGACAGACAGACAGACAGACAGACAGACAGACAGACAGACAGACAGACAGACAGACAGACAGACAGACAGACAGACAGACAGACAGACAGACAGACAGACAGACAGACAGACAGACAGACAGACAGACAGACAGACAGACAGACAGACAGACAGACAGACAGACAGACAGACAGACAGACAGACAGACAGACAGACAGACAGACAGACAGACAGACAGACAGACAGACAGACAGACAGACAGACAGACAGACAGACAGACAGACAGACAGACAGACAGACAGACAGACAGACAGACAGACAGACAGACAGACAGACAGACAGACAGACAGACAGACAGACAGACAGACAGACAGACAGACAGACAGACAGACAGACAGACAGACAGACAGACAGACAGACAGACAGACAGACAGACAGACAGGCAGGCAGACAGACAGACAGACAGACAGACAGACAGACAGACAGACAGGCAGGCAGACAGACAGACAGACAGACAGACAGACAGACAGACAGACAGACAGACAGACAGACAGACAGACAGACAGACAGACAGACAGACAGACAGACAGACAGACAGACAGACAGACAGACAGACAGACAGACAGACAGACAGACAGACAGACAGACAGACAGACAGACAGACAGACAGACAGACAGACAGACAGACAGACAGACAGACAGACAGACAGACAGACAGACAGACAGACAGACAGACAGACAGACAGACAGACAGACAGACAGGCAGGCAGACAGACAGACAGACAGACAGACAGACAGACAGACAGGCAGGCAGACAGACAGACAGACAGACAGACAGGCAGGCAGACAGACAGACAGACAGACAGACAGACAGACAGACAGACAGACAGACAGACAGACAGACAGACAGACAGACAGACAGACAGACAGACAGACAGACAGACAGACAGACAGACAGACAGACAGACAGACAGACAGACAGACAGACAGACAGACAGACAGACAGACAGACAGACAGACAGACAGACAGACAGACAGACAGACAGACAGACAGACAGACAGACAGACAGACAGACAGACAGACAGACAGACAGACAGACAGACAGACAGACAGACAGACAGACAGACAGACAGACAGACAGACAGACAGACAGACAGACAGACAGACAGACAGACAGACAGACAGACAGACAGACAGACAGACAGACAGACAGACAGACAGACAGACAGACAGACAGACAGACAGACAGACAGACAGACAGACAGACAGACAGACAGACAGACAGACAGACAGACAGACAGACAGACAGACAGACAGACAGACAGACAGACAGACAGAAATCCTTTTTTATAGGTATAGAGCAAACTACTTACATTTTTATGAAAATAGTTATTACACCTTAAAGCCTGTGAGTGCTACATTCGTTTCAGTATTGTTATATAGCGGCAAAGTTTTTATTTGGGAAAGTGTAGCCAAAAAAGTTTACGTATGCCGAAATTAGTAGCGTGATGGGAATACCCTCCCGTACCCTACATAATAACAAAATGCAGCAAGCATGAACTTCATGCACGAGAATATAGAATATCAGCGCCCTGTGATATTGTAACAAACTGATATTCACGTTTGAGCAGTGAAAATCAAAAAAAAAATGTTATGGTTTAGCATCTATTGCGTTCAGCTGTTGGACATAAGATTTTTCTTTCTTTTCATCAACTGCATTTAAAATTCTGTTTTACATGAAGTGAATATCACCTTTTGGATTTGAAAATCACTTTCTCCTGTTCCATTTTCACGATATATTGAACTTGTATACTATGATGAAAATCACTGTGCAGTTGTACATACGAAACTCAGAGGCATAAAAAACCATGTATGCTGAGAAAAAAGATTTTCTGTTTTGTTTGAAATTCGGTGATAATTTAAGGCCCTGGTTTCAATTGGTGGGTACCCGGGTACCCTTGTCGAGCATTCAAAGGGTACAAAATTTCGAAGTCCCCCTTTCCACCCCCTTAAGTGCTACATAGAAACTTGTATAAAAAGTTGTAGGGTATTGTCGTTATCGTCGGGCCACTGTTATGGTCGGGCCATCACGATTTTACAGTTTTAGTAACTCATGATATCTATGATACAACCATTGCAAAGCCTCTTACTGTGATAGCTAACTTTTCACAATATTGTGAGTTTCAATCGTGTATTCAAAACACCTGTACTGAATTCAGTGATTAAATCTTACAAAAAAAGTTTTCCAGGCGCAATGAACTTTACTTCAAGAAACGATTCATGAAATGCAATTATCGAGATAAATTTTGAAAATGTATGAAGTGTGTTGTGCTGCACACGAAGACTATAGAAAATTCCCCTTCAGTAAGGTCTTTGGGAAGGCTAAGATGAAATACTAGAAAAGCGCTATTTGTAAAGGTCGGGCCATTTCAGTAGTCATGATTGGGCCACCATAATTTTAAGCGCAGAAGCGCAATAATCGCTAGAGAATGTCAGTCACGTAAAATGTGATGAAATAAGGCAAAATTAATACGATAAAAACCTATATTTTTGTTGCTTTTTTTTTTATTGGAGTTGTACACTCTGGAAAAGGCGATTGTAGCAATATGGATTTTACTAGATCGCCAAAATTTCGCAAAAATGCAATTAGAAATAGGGTATTTGTACCTATATGAGCCGTTATCTCGGAATTCATTCTTTTCATGTCTCTATATAGAATTTTAATACGTATGTCTTAGATTTTCTGCGGTGGCCCAACCTGCACAACATGGCCCGACTATGACAACATTTTTTGTCTTCACGTAAATGCCTATAACTTTTTTATTTTTCAAGCAATCCGTTCGAAACTCTCCGGAAATATACCTTATTCTTAGACCTTTGCAACGATGTATTTAGATTTCCAAAATTCCTTTTGAAACGAAAGTTATAGGCGAATTCTAAAACGTGGCCCAACCACGACGACACTCCCCTACTTTAACTAGTTCTAAGATGTCATAGAGTTTAGGGAAGTAGGGGGGGGGGGGGAAACGAGTAGGGAAATCTGCTGAGTACCTTGGAAGATACGGTACTATCAGACACCTGAGAAGACAACTCAGGGAGTGGGGTTTGGTATCCCGACCCCCCTAATGCGGCGTGAGTATCCGGACCCACTAAAACCCTACTCGAGTCTCCAGCCTCCACCCCCCTGGCACCACCTTATCGGTAATACTTCAGGGAGGGGCTATTGCGCTTAACGCACCCTCTTAGATAACTACTGGGCTATGGTAGTTAGGCTATTTATTCACCGTTGATCGGCTCTCCAGCGGTTTTATAGCTCAAGTACAATCTGAGTAGCTGCCGCATTGACCGCTCCCCAGACGTCCGAGCTGGAACACATTCTTTGGACTAAGTTATCAGGAGTAGTGTCCTGTCCGCTCACTGCCATCATCCTGCTTCTCGCGCCCGCGAAGCGAGGGCATATGAAGAAAGCATGTTCTGCAGTTTCCTCAACATCCACGCATTCGGGACACGCGGGGGACTCCACATGCCCAAACTTGTGCAGATACTGTCTAAAACAACCTTGTCCTGACAGAATCTGTGTCAGGTGGAAGTTGACTTCGCCGTGGCGCCTGTTGACCCACCCGGATAGCAAAGCCGATAATCACCACCCCTACCGGGAACTTTAGCTTCAACACGTCGTCATACATGACGTTCCACAACACCGGGCTCAGTATGGAACCTTGCGGAACCCCTGCAGTGATTGGAACGTACATCTCACCCTCCTCCGTGTTGTAGCATAGCACATGATTCTAGAAATAATCTTGCAGAATTCTATACAGCGACTCCGGCACTTGGACGTTCCGAAGCGAGTTGGCTATGGAGTCCCAGCTAGCGCTATTAAACGTATTTCTCGCGTCGAGCGTGACAACTGCGCAATAACGGATACCTGTCCTCTTGAGCTGGATTGCCACCTCGGCTGTCTTAGTGACCGACAAGATGGCATCCACCGTAGATTTGCCCTTATGGAAGCCGAATTGGTTCCTTGACAGACCGTTTGTACTCTCAGTGTACTGTACGTGTCTGTTAAGGATAACCCTATCCAGCACCTTACCGGCAGTATCGAGCAGATCGGCCTATATGACGAGGGGACATCCGGAGGTTTTCCCGGCCTCGGCAATTCTATCGGTTCCATCTGTCCGGGAAGTGGCCAGCTTGCAGGCATCTACTCATTACTGCCCCGAATACTTCGCGAGCCTCTAGAATAAAGTGGCTATTCTGGCCAATGGCCATATTCGGGATTCCGTCTGGCCCCGGTGCCTAGATCACCTTTAGGGATTTAGCGATCTCAATGAGTTCCTCGTTCGTAACCGTCACTTCCTCCCCGACCTCTAAACCGCCGTCGCCTACGTTACTTTGGTTGTTCGGCTGGGAGGCCGACCATCCTACGCTATGGTCTGAGATACTGGAACGTCGGCCGTGGAAGGACTCAGCGGCTTGGGGCCACGGCCTTGGCTCGTGGCGTGGAAAGAGGCCCTTGATGATCCGCTCCAGCATCTCTGGCGATTGCTCTGCGGGCGCCATCACGCTCTTGGTCTTTGCCATTACGACCCTGTAGGCATCACCCCACTGGTTGGCATTGGCACTAGCACATAACCTTTCAAAGCAGACTCGTTTACTAGCTTCGGTCTACCATTCGCGTAAACTGCTCGATAGACCAACTTGGCGGAACATAACAACTGCAATAGAACACTTCACCCACTTTAGTTTAGTTGCGCTACCTGTATCACAGAGAACAGACATCTATTCAGGAACAAATTTTCCGGGTATTCTTGGATAAAATTTCAAATTAAACGCATCTAATATGCTACTTAGCGTCACCACCACTATAGTTTCCCAACTAAATGATTTTTTTGATTTGCACACTGACAACCTTTGGCTCTTCTGGCGCTAGTATATATGGACTATAAGCGTTATGCAAGCGCTAGAAGCTAGCTGTTGTGAGTTTAGAGTAGAATTTTATGCGCCTTTAGCGACATCATCACTATAGTTTCCCAACTAATTTGACATAAGTTTTATCCAAGTGGGGACTTTTCGCTTGGGTGTCTGTTTTCTGTGCCTGCACTACGCCCGTGTTTTAGTCGCCGGCGCGCCTGCCGGGCACTTTGGGCCTCCTGTTGTGTGCTTTGCGTCTCGTTGGCCGGTACATATCATGCACTTGGGCGGCGCAGTACAGTCCCTCGCTATATGGCCAGTACCGCCACATCTCCAACACAAGTGGCTTTGGTCTGGCCCCTTTCAGCTTCAGGACTTGTGCCCTCTTTCAAAGCACCGGAAGCAGGCCTCCGGCTGCTGGAACACTTTCAGGGCTGCATTTCCGTCTACCAGTGGAAGTATTATAGTTGCTACCTGGGTTCCCGCCAGTCCCTTGCGCAGACGAACGGCCTCGGTAGTTACCACCACGTTACATTGCTTCTTGAGAGCTTGTGCTAGTTCGCCCGCTTGAGTGATCTCGTCCAGGTTTCTAAGCTGGAAAATCATCTCGGGCGTTAGTGCGCGGATCTGTACGCTATCGCCAAGGACGCCAGCACTTTGTAAGCAGAACCCTTTTCAGTGGCATTCTTTTTGAGCCTCAAGGATCATATCGCCTGTGCAAGAGCGGCGGGTACTCCGCACATCCGCGACAAGACCCTTCAGCTGATCATCCCCTCTCATGGCTTCTAAAATTTCAGAATATTTCGGCCCCTCAGTTTTGAGAATAAGGCCATCGCCTTTGCTCCTCTTTTTCCTGGCCACTTTCGGTGGAGCTCGATCCTCCTCTTTCTTCCTGTCCTTCTTCTGTTTGACCAACTCCCACTGGTTGTCGGACGCTAACAGCATCTTGTTACCCTCAGTGAGGTCTTCGGTTGGCTTACGACCCTCTGCTATCAGGCGCTTTTTCGGACCCGTGGGGGTTTCTTCCCCTGGGGACTGCCTTGCACGTTTGGTGGATGTCTTGTAGTTGCTCGTTGGACCGTTCCATAGTCGCGAGGGCCACGGTGTGCTGTCATTGACGGGTAGGTATCCGTTTGTGCAGACCTCGATTCAAACGCCTTGTCGGTCTCTTTCTCTGCCACTTTATTCCAAGCCTTTCGCCAGGGTGCTGTGACCTGCCACGAGCTGATGAGACGCCGTTACCACTCTTGGTAGCATGTCTCTCTTTCCTGCGACTGCTTTTATTAGCAACGGGCCTTTCATTGCTGCGTCCGGCGTAGAGCGACAGGTGTGCCGTTTCCCTTTCCGCTTACGCTGACGCTTCTACTGGTATCCATTGGCGGAGATCTCTGGATACCACCTCTTGCGAACGGATTATCTAATCCGTCCGCGCTCACTGAAGTTAATGTTTTATTTTGATTACTCATATAGAATCCCAAGAGTTGAGGGGAAAGAAGAGTCCACCGCATCAGAGCCCCTCATGATGCGGTAAGGGCTGATTACTGTGGAGGGCGCTCTGGTACTCCACAGGTTCCGTTTGAGGCTGAGTTCATCCCTCGGCACGGGTCGCATGACACCTTCGATTTGGGGTTTATCCATTCACGTTTTTTTCATTGGCGGAACTAGCGCTCATTTCTAGGGGGGGCTAAAGCTCTCGACATTTTTTTCGACCATTTTATTTGGTCGCCCAGGTTCATTTTTCTAGGGGGGGCTAAATCTCTCCTAGGGGGGGGCTCCCTAGTTCCGAGAATGGTTTTTTTACTTTTATCCATGGATAACAGCAATTAAAACCATCCTCCTGTGGGGGCTTTGGACCCTCTGCTCAGGTTCTCAGTATTTTTAGGTTCATCGAACATGCTTCTACCGAGATCCGTCATTTGTAGGCGGAGAGTTTATACTCAGCCTTCGCATGAGTGCCCCCTTCTCTGTTCGCATACGACGACCCTAGTTTCCGCCGGTTGTCCGATTTCCACTAAGGAACGTATCCCGGTTGGTACCACGAGGAGGTAGAGATAGGAGTTGTTGAATAAGAGGTTGTGGAACTTCGTGGTAGTTCTGGAGCGCATTATTCAACCATTTACCATCCGGAATTTCGTACTTTGAAATTTGAAAAAATACTCGGGTATCCTGTCGAACACATAACGGCTAAATACGTCACATAACAGTTACTAAAGCTTGCTGATATATCTTTATTTGCTGTATTATTTTTGAATATTTTTAAGTGTTGATAATCAACTCTCAATACAAAAGCAAAGCCATGGGTTTATACCGTCTTTAGACATTACCCTTCTTTATCGACAGACTTCGCAGCCGGCTGTTAGAGTACAGGAAAATTACGGGGCCAGTGCAACAATCCTACTGACTCTAACTAGCAAGCACCGCCTAGCCGAGATTCGAGCATACGACGACTGGCTTGTTAGACCAGCATCGTACCTCGAAGCTAGGCTGGACTCTCAATACAATGTGCTACAATTTAGATAAAATCATTACAGGGTATTAATTAGAAGCAATTTAGTGATAATTTTTGTTATTTTAACCACTTATGAAGGCTAATTTATAACAACAGTTGTTGTAATATATATTTAATTAGTAACAACCGTTGTTAGAGCATTTGATAACAGAATAACATGATCTATTATCTGAAGTTTTTGGAGCGTCTTAGTAGAATACGAAACCTAAAAATAAAAAATAAGAAAACTTATCCAATTTAATTCTACTATGAACTGTTCGAAACAGACACTGAGGAAGCCTGCAAGTCGTAGGCGAAATACGTATCTGTCATTGAATAAAATACACATAGTAGAATTAAATTGGATAAGTTTTCTTAGTTTTTACTTATTTTATTTTTATGATCTATTATAATTTTGTCCTCCTGATCGGGCAATCAACATAATAGTTATGAAATAAACGAGCTCACCTGTGTTAAACATCTGCTTATGCCTGCCGGCTCTGTTTTTAGCATTCCCGAATCCTGCGCATTCTAAAAGTGGATATGCTGTAGTATGTAATTCATTTTCTGGATGTCCAAAAGTGCGAAACTGTAAAGAGTAATCAACCGCCGGATGAGTTCTATTACGAAAAACGGCTTTATCAGATTCTTGTTCATTTGTATCATTGAATGTTGCATATGGCGAAATTTCATACATTTCAGAATTATCTTCTTTGTCAAGCATTTTCACTGGTGAAGCACTATAAATCTGATCAGTCCGCATGTAGGTAGCTTCTTCCTTTTGGATGCAATTGTTCGAAATTTCTTCGATATTATTTCCACTATTGTTTGTTAAACACATTTTCCTGTATTTTACGAGAAGAACACTGCAAATAAGTTAATCGTGAGTAACATTAATGCTTCGATATTTATATGTACAACAATTACGAACAAGAAGAGAACAACGGTTATTAGAGTTGCTATTATTACAATAGATATCATCCATTGAATGTCCTTAGGTACTTCTTCTGAATGGTCTCCGTTGTTTATTTCAATCTGCGTATATTCCGGAGGTGGAATTTTATCACCCATTAATGTGGTCGTTGCGAAATTGAACTGAGCAACCGTTTCTCCAGCGTCATTGCTAGAGGCAATCTTTAGTTCGTACCAAACAGCCGGTTGAAAATCACAGAAAGAAATACTATCACTATTCTGTCCTATTCCTGATATGTCTGATGAAACTGTCGTCCAAAATGGTGTATGTAAACGACGATATTCTATTGAAAAGTGCGTTATGGGACAACCTCCATCATGCCATGTATGCAGGTTTAGACTCAAGCATGTAGCATTAGTCACAATTAATTCCCGATCTTCGGGAATATGTGGTGCTGAAATGTATATAAGATATAATTAAAAAAATACTCATTATAGTCGTCAACTTAATACCAAATTTTCTTTAAAACAAATATTTATTGCCACTGGCGTGGAGGTGGGGTACCACCATTTCAAATCATTCCTGAGCTTAGGAAAATGGATATTTTCGGCAGTGTTATGGACAGTACACTTTTTTCAGAAGAAACATGTGGGTCATTCCACGGGAAATTTACAGTCAAATTTTTTTTTCTCTTCGGAATATTTTTTTTACGTTCTTTGTCCAAAAAAAATCGACACGTATTTTTCTATTTCGATGTTACTGTTGGAATTCGCAAGATATGATTTTTGAAAGTATTGTAATCTGAAAAAATCACTATTTTTTAAATGCTGATTGTAAACATAGTTTGTAATATCAAAAAATGACTTTCTACCAGATGTATTCACTATTCCACAAGCTTTCAAAATTGGTATAACATACCCCCTTTCGATTGTTTTTCAATAGTTAAATAGTGCATTTTTATAAACAATTGCAATTTTTTCAAAGTTGGAACTTTTTTTTCTCGATTTTTTTTATTTTAAAATATTTCTTCATCTTTCTCGAAGAAGCATGCAAAATTTGGAAATGGAGAAATGAAAACTCTAGAAGCTATGCATGTTTATATCGAAGCGCGCACATTAATGCAAACGAGCGGTTATGCTCAATCGATGCTCTAACCCACGGGCAGCTTCATAACGAGGCCGCCTTTGATGCTATTAAGTGTAACGTGTCGTAGAACCACGCGCGTTCGTCCCGTCGTTTGCATTAATGTGCGCGCTTCGATATAAAAATTCATAACTTCTAGAGTTTTCATTTCTCCATTTCCAAATTTTGCATGTTTCTTCGAGAAAGATCAACAAATATTTTAAAATAAAAAAAATCGAGAAAAAAAAGTTCCAACTTTGAAAAAATTGCAATTGTTTATAAAAATGCACTATTTAACTATTGAAAAACAATCGAAAGGGGGTATGTTATACCAATTTTGAAAGCTTGTGGAATAGTGAACACATCTGGTAGAAAGTCATTTTTTGATATTACAAACTATGTTTACAATCAGCATTTAAAAAATAGTGATTTTTTCAGATTACAATACTTTAAAAAATCATATCTTGCGAATTCCAACAGTAACATCGAAATAGAAAAATACGTGTCGATTTTTTTTGGACAAAAATCAGAGGGGTTGTGTACAAGCCACGACCGCATATATAGGTGACGCAGGACTACGTAAGTCTCTTTGTAGTGATAGTAGCATGTATTCATGCTTGTAATCATTCGATTCTTCATGTATACATGCTATATGCAACATATATACATGCTACATGCGTTGTATGTAACATTTATCAAAGTAGTAACATTGCATACGTTCAATTCTCAAAAGATTGTGCATTTGAAAACAATTTAACAAAATCAAGAACACAAACTATTGCTTTCCTGCTACCTTACTGAAATTAAAGATTGTTTTTATTACCCATGGTTCCCCACGTTGAAGAGATTTTACCAATTCAATCCTATTTTATCAACAGCACATCCTTTCAATACACTTCTAATGAAACGGTAAGCATGCGTATTCACGGGAAACTAGCATTCATTGACTTTTCGTCGGAAAGCCCAATTTCGGAAGCAGCTTTTCGGCTCAAAAGCGGGATTGTGTTTATAAAAATGTATATACTGCATTCTTCTTGCCAATCTGAACACAGCGAATATATTTTCATAAACCGAATTTTTGTTTCAAACAAAAAAACTGCTTTTGAAATTGGCAGAATCGAAGATGACTAATTTCACCTTCATACAGAGTCGTATTATAATCGAACACTACAGCTGTAGCACATTTTTCCAACACAGATATCAAATTTGCCGAGGTTTATTCGTCTCGCAGTAAAGAATTTGCGATCTGTTGGGACAACGAATTTGTGTCATTTTTTCTGGCACACTTCCCTAACACAGACATCAAATTGGACTAAGTTTAATCGCGTTCGTAAGAAATCTGTTGGCACGAGGGGGCTTTGTCACTCTTTCTGGCATACTTCCCAAGCAAGGACATCAAAATGGTCTAGGTTTAACTGCGGTGTTAAGAAATCTTGTTGAAATGACGAAACTTGGTCACTTGTTTTGGCTTACTTCCCAAGCACAGATATCAAATTGGTATAGGTTTAGATCATCGCAAAGAATCTTCCAACCAATCACGAAGCGAGAATTCTGGTAAAACATAGGTTCATTATTTTCAATTTTTCAATAGTTCAACATCAAGAATCCATACTTTTCTTCATTTGGGTCAATTCTTAGAAGATTTTCCGATCGATTGGTGTAAGAATATTGAAAATCGATAGGAAAACCGCTGAGCTATTAGCGCTCAAAACCTTTCATTTTTCGTGACGCTCGCATTTTTCGATTTTTTGGAATGACACCCTATCTCAAAACTTGCCGTAAGACGTAGTCCTACGTCAAAAACGTAAAAAAAATATTACGAAGAGAAAAAAAAATTTGACTGTAAATTTCCCGTGGAATGACCCATGTATATTTGCATCTAAATATTTGAGGTTTTCCAGGTTTTCTAAGCCAAAACATGTTTTGTAGAATTGGTGCCTTACCTCTGGGCACGCCAGTGTTTATCGCATTTAAAATTTATTACGAATTTGGTTTTTTTCGAAAAAAACCAAATTCGTGAATCTTCAACAGTCGATAGCTCCAAGTTTATAAAATTTATTATTTATTTAGTAAATATACGTAAAAGAATACGGTTTTCAGTAAAAAAATTAAGTGTGTAACATTTTTTATGTACATGCTTTGCTTAAAAAATTTGACCCACTTTCACAAAAAGTGGAACAGCTTAAAACATGCTTAGTTTTTACTGGCGCCCTTGTTTACAAACAGACAGCAGAGTCCAAAAAAGTTTCAGCTGTTTAATCGGCAAGTTTGTTGTTTAAACCGAGTTTAAACAGCATTAGGGCTAAATTTAAAAAGCCATTATGCCTGTAAAATGGTAAACACGCGTCATTCGCTATAAACGAAAAGGAAAATTTTCCAAAATGTAAACAAGGGCGCCAGTATCTGTCAGTCAGAGATGCCATATTTTTTAAAAAAATGTCTGCAACTGCTCGAAAAATGAAAAAATCGAGCAGTTTTCCGGCTGCTCGAATTTTCTGGTTTAAAAATAATCTGCGAAAATCTGCACACTTTTTTAGGAAGTCTGTGAAAGTTTAAAGAGCTTCGAACAAAAATCTGCACCAAAACAATAAAAGTCAGAAAAACTGCAAATATCTGCAAATTTATAATGATCTGCAAGATCGTTCCAAAAATCTGGAATTTGCAGACAAATCTGCAAGTCTGGTATCCCTGCTGTCAGTTGACGGTATGATGATTTGGTCTATAGATCATTTTGCGATGACGTCATTTTGCCGTCAAATGACACCACTTGGTGGTTTGTTTACATGTTTTTTGTCACATCCAGCAGTTTCGACTTGAAATTTCGTGAAGAATTACTGTGTCAGGTGCTTTAAAATGCATGTAAGGTGCTTTCTCTTAAATAAAAACTATAATTTTTTATCATTATCTGCCGGACAAAGATAGAAAACTCAATTCAAACTTTAACACCATGTAAACAAACCACCAAGTGCTGTCAAAAAAGTGTGGTTAGGAGCTCCCGTGTAATGATCTATAGACCAAATCATCATACCGTCAATTGACAGATACTGGCGCCCTTGTTTACATTTTAGAAAACTTTCCTTTCCATTTATAGCGAATGTAGCGTGTTTTTTAACATTTTACAGGCATAATGGCTTTTAGATTTAGTCCTAATGCTGTTTAAACTCGATTTAAACAACAAACTTGCTGTTTAAACAGTTGAAACTTTTTTGGATTCTGCGGTCTGTTTGTAAACAAGGGCGCCAGTATCTGCCAGATGACGTCATCTTGATTTGGTCTATAGCGTCACAACCACTATAGCACAGACAAACAGACATAACACTTGGAAGAAAAATTAACAAAAATTATCGTACCACACATTTTGCCTGAACACTAGCACCATCTATGATCGACATTCCCAAATATCAAATAGCAACAGGAGTATCCCTCGAACTAGCAAATATTTTTTTTGGGGCATTCCCCTTCGTTCATTAAAAATCGCCACTTTGACCAAAACGAAGACATTCCCAACTAAGCCCAAATTTGAAATGACGGCCGAACCAAACTGCGGAATTGTCACAGCTAGCAACGTGGAAAATAACTATCCGAACGATGCATTGCCGATACTTGAAGTCGATAGGACACCGGGATGCACCGACCGTAGCACCATGGAAGTCCCTATCCTCCCCGCCGCAGTCGCGCCTTTCCTGCCAGCGCTCTTCAGTCGTCCCGGCCCTGCGTGTGGGTGTAGCGAAAGGGGCTTCCAAAATTCCCTTCCAGACAAGCGCACTACCGCCAATTTAGATCCTCCCGTTGATTCGTCTCCCGTTTCTAGCACATCTTCCAACCGGTTACCGAACAGTACTCGCGACGTCCAGCAAAACATCCACGTGTACTACCAGAACGTAGGCGGAATGAATGCAAGCGTTCACGACTATCTGCTAGCGTGTGTCAATAGTCCATACGATATAATCGTTTTAACCGAAACCTGGCTTGACGAACGAACCTCCTCCACACAAATCTTCGGACCGAACTACGAAGTCTTCCGTTGTGACCGAAGTGCGCACAACAGCCGAAAATCAACGGGCGGCGGCGTTTTAGTAGCGGTTCATCGTCAACTCAAGGCCTCTGTCTTAGAACACAACGACTGGTTACCTGTTGAGCAAGTGTGGGTGTCTATAAATTTGTCCGATCGCTCTCTATACCTGTGCGCTGTCTATTTCCCACCGCATCGAGTAAGGGACGCCGTACTCCTCAAGGCTCATATGGCATCGGTCTCCACAATTTCTTCGGCAGCCTCCGCCTCTGATGATTTGCTAATTCTGGGAGATTTTAACCTCCCCGGGATTAATTGGCGTGAACGCGGCAACGACTATCTGTTCGTCGACTTCAGCTCTGTAACTCCTCCCCCTATCACCACCAAGTTGTTCGACTGCTATAGTACAGCCACTGTGCAGCAAATTAACAAAATCACCAATGAAAGGCTGCCTTGAGGAGGTTTTCAAGGTATAAAACCCAATATCTGCGAAACCACTATCAGGCTCTCAACAAGCGCTACAAAAAGTTAAGCCGACACTGCTTCCGCAAATACTTAAACAACGTTGAGCGAAGACTGAAGCGCAACCCCCAGTCGTTCTGGAAATATGTTAGTGCACAACGGAAAGACGACGGTCTTCCATCAGCCATGTTCCACCGGAACCGACACTGCGACCAAATTGGATATGATTTGTCAACTGTTCTCGCGGAAATTCTCCAGCGTCTTTGTCGATGAAAGAATGTCCGAAACAGAAGTATCGACTGCTCTAGACAGCGTTCCGAATCTCAGCGATTCTCTCATTAACCTGTCTATTGATGATTCTATGATCAAGCAGGCCGCTTTGAAGTTGAAAAGCTCAACTTCCAGTGGACCGGATGGCGTAGCTTCAATATTTTTAAAGAACTGCATTGATGCCTTCGCTGCTCCAATCCGACGTCTATTTAACTCCTCGTTTAGCTCAGGCATATTTCCTTCTGCTTGAAAATCCGCTTACATGTTTCCAGTTCATAAGAAGGGGAACAAAAGAAACATAGACAACTACAGAGGTATCTCTGCCTTATGTGCATTATCGAAACTTTTCGAGCTCGTTGTGATCGTGCCTATTTCCTCGTTCGTCCAACAATACATCGCTGATGAGCAACACGGATTCATGCCGAAGCGCTCAACGTCTACCAGTCTACTAACGCTCACTACGTACGTAACGGACTGCTTTGACGACCGATCCCAGACGGACGTTATCTACACTGACCTCTCCGCCGCCTTCGACAAGCTAAATCATCAAATCGCCGTTGCAAAACTGGACAAACTGGGCATTGGAGGGCCGCTACTTCAGTGGTTTAAATCGTATCTGACGAACCGTCCTATCAACGTGTCTATCAATGGCTTCACCTCACCGGCTTTCACCGCTTTTTCTGGAGTCCCACAAGGTAACCATCTCAGACCGTTGGTCTTCCTTATTTATTTCAACGACGTCAACTTAATGCTCAAAGGTCCTCGGCTTGTGTTCGCCGACGACCTGAAACTGTTTTCGAAAGTTAACGATTCAACGGACACTCTCGCACTCCAGGAGCAACTGTTGATATTCGCTGGATGGTGCGAACACATTTGCTTAATACTAAACCCCGACAAATGTGAAGTGATAACGTTCTCGAGAAAGCTGAACCCTATAATATTTGATTACCGATTATCAAGCGTACCCTTACGCCGTATAGATTGCGTCAAGGATCTTGGGGTACTGCTGGACTCTAAATTGACTTTCAAACAGCATGTTTCATTCGTTGTCGACAAGGCCTGCAGAAACCTGGGATTCATCATGCGCATCGCCAAAAACTTCAACGATATTTATTGTTTGAAATCACTCTTCTGTGCGTTGGTTCGCTCCAACCTCGAGTATTGCGCACCCGTATGGAGCCCGTATTACCAAAACGGCGTCATTCGAATAGAGTCGGTACAACGGAGGTTCACCCGCTTTGCCCTCCGTAGGTTACCATGGAATGATCCGTTCCGGCTACCAAGCTACGAACAGCGCTGCAGATTAATCAACTTGGACACCCTGCAAACACGTCGGGACGTAACTAGAGCCGTCTTCGTATCAGATGTTCTGACATCCCGGATTGACTGTCCTTGGATTCTAGGAAGACTAGACATCTTAACTCGGTCTCACTTAACGCGGAACAATTCCTTCTTGCATATACCACATCGGAGAACTAACTACAGTACTTTCGGTACTATAACCGGCTTACAACGGAACTTCAACCGTTTTGTGTCCTACTTCGGCTTTGACGTCAGCCGCAACGTGCTGAAAACCCGATTTAGAGCTCTTGCTATTAGTTTTTAAGTAGTCAGTAGGATAGAAAAATCTGTTGACTTTTAATTAATAAACAATAAACAATAAATAATCGGTACGAAGAATGGAAAACGAGTGTTATGTCTGATTGTCTGTGACTATAGTTTCCCACACAGAGTAAACTTTTCGTATAGTTTCTATATGTTTCACACATAGATTTTTTCCCGGGTACGTGTAAGTGATGTTGCTTATCGACCAATTCCCTTTTGGCCCTTCATACAAGAGTTGGGAAGCATGACCAATCGTTGAATTTGTTCAACTCTTTTTGACATGATAGGCTCATTGCTATGAACGGATGTTCTGCTAAGGCAGGTGGTAGTACCATATATTCATATTCATATTCATATTCATATTCATGTGCCCAGTAAATGAACTTTATGTGCCAAACAGTTACCATTTATGTGTTTTTAAAATTTACTTTAAAAATTTGCACATACTATTCATATGCATATAATTTTCATGTGTACTTCTGGGTGGTGTTGTGTTTATATGTGGCACGTACTAATCATAAGGATTTTCATATGAAAATTTTCCATTAGTTAATATGTGCGGAATATTTCGAGTGCAACTAAATCATTCTTTTGATTTGCACACTAACAACCTTTGGCTTCCCTGGCGCTAATATATATGGACTGAAGCGTTATGCTAGCGCCAGAAACTTGCTGTTGTGAGTTTATTGTAGAATTTTATGCGCCTTTAGTGACTATAGTTTCCCAACTAATTTGACATAAGTGTTATCCACGTGGGTACCTTACGCCTGGATATCTGTTCTATGTGCTGTGCTGTTTACGCTGATATTTGATTATTGCTGTCAGTTTTTCAAAAATTTGATAAAATGGCGTCACCCGAAAAGCAACGTCGTTAATTGAAGATAGAGTTAACAAAAGGGCGGATGTCGCAAGCGTAAACCAACCGAGTGAGGGTTGATTTTCCTATACTGGTCCAGCAAAAAATAACACTCACCCGTTTTGTTTACATTTGCGACATTCGCCCTTTTGTTAGAGCTATCTAGAATTGATTTTGCGCAAACACCTGGAAAATTTTCAACTCTCTTCGGAAAACCACTCGGAATCGTGCAGTCAACGGTGAGCCGTGTGGTTAAACTAACCCCCTGGCATCTACTATGTTTTCTGAAACCGACACAAAATGAGGTGGCGCTACAGGCGTTTTGCTTTTAATACGCAGCATTCACACGGCAGTGAAGTGATGCGATCAAGCCAACAAAACAATCACGTAGAAGTGAAGAATTTTACATGAATCGCAATAACAATTCATCGATAAAATAATTTACTATCAACTAACAGAAAACGAAACAGAAAAGGGGGGCTCCGTAGCCGCAAGGTTATCGAGTCTGCTTTGACAAGCGAGTGGTCGTGGGTTCGAATCTAAGTAGAATCAAGTCATTCGATGTCAAGTGACTTTAGCATGGGTTTATTCTCAGGCCCCTCCAATTACCTTTCCTTCATGCTGAATTCTATATTTACCCTCTGACGCCTCTTGACAGTGCAAATGTCCCTCCTACAGTTTAGTGTACTGGTTAGAGGTACGAATGAGTCCTCGCCAAGGACGGCTATAATATGGGGATAGTACTGGCAGTGAGGAATATGTGGGTAAAGTACATCAAGCTTTGAAGGAAGGGTAAACCCCAATACACACAAGCACTCATAAAATTTAATAAGCATATCGCTCATTTAATAGCCATTATAGCTAAAAGAAATGCAATGCAGGTCATACAGCAAACACCCGGGCGATATCACAATAGATCAACTATACTGGCCGCAGTGATGAGTCCACACATGAAAAAAAAACAGAAAACGTTGCCTTTAGGACAAGAAATAAATGATAATGCAGCGAAAATCACGTGTGGCGCTGCAGAAATATCGTGTGAATCGTTCTTTTACACGCACACTAGTGATCCAATAGGTATAAAAGTGATCCAGTGATCCAGCTATGTTGGCTTCACCTATTTTGTTCGCAAACGTCAAAGTTTTCACCGGGGTGGGTTAAACGTTATTACGAAACTCTGAGCACAATTTTGATGTTCCTGAGAAAGTAAGGAAGCAGAAACTTTCAAAGTTTGTCAAAAAATACATGGTATGACAAGCGATCTGCTCATGTGGCAAACAGAGTGCGCCGTTCGTGACCATCGGAACTGTAAACGGGCAGATCTACCTCAAGGTGTGTCTACAGAAGCGTTTGCTTCCTCTGCTGAAGAAACACGAGGGCCTACGATCTTCTGGCCGGATTTAGTTTCGTGTCACTAGTCAAAGGATGTTCAGGAGTGGTACGAATCTAATGGGGTTACTTTCGTACCCAAGGACATGAACCCTCCAACGCACCGGAACTAAGGCCCATCGAAAAATACTGGACTATTATGAAGCAGACACTACGGAAGTATCCCAACGAGGTCAAATCTGAGGAAGACATGAGAGAAAAGAGAGTTTCTGAAGAAGCTGCAACCAGATGTTGTACAGAATCTTATGAATGAAGTTAAGCGTGAGGTGCGTGCATACGGTTGTGGTATCGAAGATGAATAAAATAAATATGCCACAAGATTTCTACTGGGTTATATTTTATTGTCTGGAAGTTTGAAAAGGATCGGTCAATTAAGTAATTTTCTACAACGTTTCTTCCGTGGTGCAATTTGATGTGGGACAACCTTTTTTGAGCTTAGAGATTCGCGAAGAGGAAAAATCAGAGGGGTTGTGTACAAGACACGACCGCATATATAGGTGACGCAGGACTACGTAAGTCTCTTTGTAGTGATTGTGGCATGTATTCATGCTTGTAATCATTCGATTCTTCATGTATACATACTATATGCAACATATATACATGCTACATGTGTTGTATGTAACATTTATCAAAGTAGTAACATTGCATACGTTCAATTCTCAAAAGATTGTGCATTTGAAAATAATTTAACAAAATCAAGAACACAAACTATTGCTTTCCTGCTACCTTACTGAAATTAAAGATTGTTTTTATTACACATGGTTCCCCACGTTGAAGGGATTTTACCAATTCAATCCTATTTTATCAACAGCACATCTTTTCAATACACTTCTAATGAAACGGTAAGCATGCGTATTCACGGGAAACTAGCAGTCATTGACTTTTCGTCGGGAAGCCCAATTTCGGCCCAAAAGCGGGACTGTGTTTATAAAAATGTATATACTGCCTTCTTCTTGCCAATCTGAACACAGCGAATATATTTTCATAAACCGAATTTTTGTTTCAAACAAAAAAACTGCTTTTGAAATTGGCAGAATCGAAGATGACTAATTTCACCTTCATACAGAGTCGTATTATAATCGAACACTACAGCTGTAGCACATTTTTCCAACACAGATATCAAATTCGCCGAGGTTTAATCGTTTCGCAGTAAAGAATTTGCGATCTGTTGGGACAACGAACTTGTGACATTTTTTCTGGCACACTTCCCTAACACAGACATCAAATTGGACTAGGTTTAATCACGTTCGTAAGAAATCTGTTGGCACGAGGGGGCTTTGTCACTCTTTCTGGCGTACTTCCCAAGCAAGGACATCAAAATGGTCTAGGTTTAACCGCGATGTTAAGAAATCTTGTTGAAATGAGGAAACTTGGTCACTTGTTTTGGCTTACTTCCCATTTCCCAAGCACAGATATCAAATTGGTATAGGTTTAGATCATCGCAAAGAATCTTCCAACCAATCACGAAGCGAGAATTCTGGTAAAATATAGGTTCATTATTTTCAATTTTTCAATAGTTCAACATCAATAATCCATACTTTTCTTCATTTGGGTCAATTCTTAGAAGATTTTCCGATCGATTGGTGTAAGAATATTGAAAATCGATAGGAAAACCGCTGAGCTATTAGCGCTCAAAACCTTTCATTTTTCGTGACGCTCGAATTTTTCGATTTTTTGGAATGACACCCTATCTCAAAACTTGCCGTAAGACGTAGTCCTACGTCAAAAATCTAACGTTAAATGCAACCAGTTATTATCGTTGTCGCAAATAGAAAAGTAATGATAACACAGAGAACAGACAATTATGTTCATATAAAATATTACACAAATGGTGTGTAAGCTTTTAAACAAGACGCTAGCGACATCTCTTTTCGTGTGCCCCAGTTTCCCAATATCCACGTTGTCAAGCTTTGCTCTATATGCGCTTTCAATGACATTAGCTCTTTGTGAAGTTTTCGTAGTGTATAATAATATTACTTGATTTCTAAGTTCAATCACAGAGAACAGATTTCCAAGCGAAATGTCCCCACTTGGATAAAACTTATGTCAAATTAGTTAGAAAGCTATAGTGATGATGCCGCTAAGCTCAAAACAGCTAGCTTCTGGCGCTAGCATAACGGTTAAGGTACTATTACACTTGCATACAAATATGACTAGTTTGCCATATAAATTTGTCATATAGGTGTAATAGCCAAATAAATATGGCATAATTAATATGGCGACATACATATGGCGGCGGCCCGTCATGCAGTCTTATGTCATATATATGTCGCGGTGCAATAGCCATATTTATATAGCAATGAACAAATGACACCATATATATGATCAAGATTTGTCATACTATTCGGCGCCAGATATATGTCACAGTGTAATATCAAAATAGAGCCCTAGTCATATGCATTTGAATACATGGTGCCAGGCAGCCATATAAAAATTGCTGGTTTTTATATGCTACCCGTTTGTCATATTCAACGCGCGTATTTTTCATGTTTATCTTCATAGCGACTCGTTTTATTGAATATATTTGTTAAAATACCTCGCAAATTCTTGTAATTCTGTTCTATGAACATAAAGCTTGCAATGAAATTTTTATGTGGCTTGTTTGTTGTTGTTTAATTTGTAGCGAACCGATTACAAAAATGAGTGTAAAATTTTGTGACCCGTTTTAACATAGTGTTTTCAAATAAATGTTGCTCTTGAAGGATACGTTGTACTTTCTTTGTGTAACTTTTTCTAGGATCTGAACATCGGGTTGCAACAATTTGCTTTTGAGTGTGTAAAAAGAGCAGTCAGATTTCATTTCAAAATTTTATCATGATTTTGAAAACTTTGCTTTTTCAGTGATTTTGACGTGACGTCATTTTGATTATATAAGTAATTTTCAAGATACGATTTTTTGAAAAAAAAATCTCATTCTTTTGAAGTCTCTTGACCAAAAAACTATGATGAATGAAAAATCGTGACAAAAATGGTTTATTTTGCAGCATATTGAGTTGGAAACGCTCCAAATGACATAAAAAGTATAAAAGCCAATATTCCAAATAAAAATATCTTGAGAATTAAGCCTTCAAGAAACTTTGTGCGAAGAGAAATGGAAAAGGGTCGAAATGAAATTTCTCATACCAAAGGCTTTAAAACACATGCAATGATTTGTCTCAATTCGAGTCGATCTTTGACCACTCATCATCAATTTTCCAGGCGTTTCAGCAGCCGCAAATTGCTTTCGAGTTCAGCCTTTTCGCATGTTGGAAACCAGATGTACGATGAGAGTCTTCAAGTAGCGCCTGTAGTTCCCTGCTTTCAGTTTGTATTATCAATATTATTATCCGCAGCACCTTCCGGCATTGGCGGAACTAGTGGGGAGGGGCGGTGGGGAGGGGCTTAGATTTACCCTTCTAGAAAAATGGACCTGGCCGACCAAAAAATGGCCGAAAAAAATACCGGGGACTATAGCCCCCCTAGAAATGTGCGCTAGTTCCGCTAATGCCTTCCGGTCGAACGCGGCAAGGAAGGGAATGTCCCGGTGAGTAGCGTCGTAGCTTGAAATCCATAAAGAACTACCGGTCTAATGGGGGCTATGTACATTGTCAGCTTCGTACCGCGGTGTATTACGAAGGGCAAAAGCCCGATTTTCCACTTGTTTGCGCCGCTGGTTCTCCTTGCTAGTGTTGTCCGCGGTCACCAGCGAGCCCAAATACACGTACACATCTACCACTTCTAATTCGTCGCCGTCAACGGTTATCGTCTCCGTCGTAAAGATCCAGGCTATGACATCAAAGTTATCTACAAAGACTAGAAGTTCTATACCCATACTATAAACCGTGCCTTTTGTTCGGATGTCCTGTTTTCAGATCACCCCCTCAAGAGCGATGTTGAAAAGCATGCAGGATAAGCCGTCACATGGTCTAAACCCAAGCTGCTTCTCGAAGGAAATTGAGAGTGTCCCGAGAGATGCGCGCGAAACAATCACTCGATTCAATAGCTCTGATCGGTCGTGTCAGTTTGTCCGTAAACACGTGTATATTAGAGTGTCCCAAAATAGCACTATGTCAGAAAACTCGGGGGCTCACCCCTCAAATGATAGCTTAGGGTGTCACAACAAAAGTTTTATATGACGTCAACATTGGCTGCCGCGATTTAGGGGTCGCACATTTGAGTTTTATGAAAAAAATGGCATTTTGCAGGAGTAAATTCAAAAAAATATTTTTAGAAATGTTGTAATAGATGAACAAGGTACTCAACTATTTTTTTCACAATCATTGGGATCTGATACATTCATAAAAAAGTTATGGTGGCATGTCTGGAGTTATATTTAGTTACAAAAATTTATTGAAATTGGGAAAAATTTAAAATTTTTGAAATTTCATTTGAATAAACGTCAAAACAGGGTATCGAACAGTGTCTCAGAGCAATGTAGCTATACTGTATAGATGGGAAATTTTATGACGGACAACTTTGCCGAAGAAAGTAAGGACGTATCTTTAAATCTCGCTGAGATATTTACCGTTTTCTGAAGGCGGAACAAAACACATTTCTGTAATTTTCAAATTTTAGCAGTTTCATGTGAAAGAGGTAAATGAGAAAACTTGAACTATTTACTCTAACGTCACTTACGTTTTTGATAAGAGGAAACATGCACCTTCCAAAGAATTTGGCACCATTTAGGCTCAAGAATCACTTTTAAAAAGGGCGTAGTTATTTTAATAGGTACTATGTTTGAGAAATTGTATCTCCTGAAACTAGGCTTGCTCCATAATGACGCCCAAGCGTGAGCTTTTGAAAATTGAGTTTTGAACATGAAAAAATAAACATTGGAAAAAATCACTATGTTCTAAAGTCAGGAAAAAATGTAAAATAAAATATACAGCAAACGGTAACTTCGATTTTTTTTGAAAAATAGTGGTGATTTGATGCATTTTGAGACTTTCTGAAATGGTGCAACATTTATCAAAGGATTTTGTAGAACAACGACTTTTATGAATATTTTGTATCCTAAGATTATTATTATATTTCTTATATTTCTCGTTATACATATATGTAATTTGAATTTGAAGAACAACTTCAAATTCAAAAAAAAAAAACTTCGTATGTGCTTGACAACACGTGTTCAAAATAATAATTAGTTTCTAAATGCAGCCGTATTTAAGATATTTGAAAAAAAAAAGTTTAATATATTTATATTTTTAATTTTAAATGTGCCCTTTTCATATGTTATCCATGTTATATTAACATGTTAGCAACTAGAATAACTATTACCTTTCAATTTGTCTGAATACACCTTGCTAATTCTACCATCTACTGATAGTACAAAAAGGGTCAAAAAAAATTTCAGAGTTTATTTTTTCAGGTTAAAAATTTAATTTTCTACAACTCACGCTTAGGCATCATTTTGGAGCAACCCTAGTTTCGGGAGCTACCTACCTACCTATTAAAATAAATACGCCCTTTTTAAATTCTTGAGCCAAAATGGTACTAAATTCTGTGGAAGGTGCATATTTCTTCCTATCAAACACCTAGGTAACGTTTAGAATAAATACTTCAAGTTTTTTCATTTACCTTTTTCACGTGAAACTACTAAAATTTGAAGATTACGAAAATATGTTTGGTCCCGCCTTCAGAAAAACGTGAATACCTCAACGAGATTTGAACATTTGTCCATACTTTCTTCGGCAAAGTTGTTCATCATAAAATTTCCCATCTATACAGTATACGTACGTTACTCTGAGATACTGTTCGATACCCTGTTTCAACGTTTATTTAAATGAAATTTCGAAATTTCGAAAATTTTAAATTTTTGCCAAATTCAATAAATTTTTGTAACCAAATATGACTCCAGATATGCCACCATAACTTTTTTATGAATGTATCAGATCCCAATGATTGTGAAAATTTTTTTAAGGCAGGACCGACCAGCCGGTTTTTGTAATTTTCAGACTTGACAACCCTACCACTAGTAAATGAGTAGCCGCGGACAACATCACAAATAAGGACATCCAGTGGTGTATTCATTTATTTATTTATTTATTTATTTATTTATTTATTTCGTCAACCGATGTAGACTAGTATAATGCATATACAGTTTCTTATATAGAAGTCTTATAATTAGATGGTGATTAAAAAGTGTTCTTATTCCTTTGTTTCGTTATCTACGCGTTATGATTACGTATTGAATTAAAGTGATGTTTAAGTCTATGCCGAGACATTGTAAAGTCAATGGTTTCGCAGTATTGATTGTACGCTGCCATCATACGATTTAGTGGACCGAATTTTGCATAATTAGTACGATAATGGCTTATGGCAAATAAATTTCGATTACGAAGTTGCCGGGTAGGTGAATAAAAGTGTTGCTAAAAGTGTTGCTGAGTCAATACGGTGCGAAACGATATCGTTTACAAATGAGACCATTGCATAAATACGACGCTCTTTTAATGATTGTATATTTATAAGCATGCAGCGTGCTTCGTATGATGGAAGAGGAAATGCTGTCCAACCTAATTTACGAAGAGCATATAAGAGAAATTGTTTTTGTACTGATTCTATTCTTTCTTCGTGCGTTATTGAAAAAGGAGACCATACAATACTGCAGTATTCCAGTATTGACCTCACATAAGCATTATATAGTGTTTTGATGGTGTATGGATCTGACAAATTATAGCTAAAGCGTTTAATAAAACCTAGCATGTTGTTTGCTCTGTGTATTATTGTGTTATAATGGTCGATGAAAGTTAGTTTGGAGTCTAAGATAATTCCTAAATCCCTAACTTTTTCACATTTTTCTACTATTTGATTTCCGAATATTATTGATATTTCCGGTGTAATTCTTTTTCTGCTAAATGATATAAGGTTGCACTTTTTTACATTAAGTTCTAATAAGCTTTTTTTACACCATATGTAGAATATGTGTATTTCGTTCTGGAATACATTGATGTCTTCTTCATTTCTTATTTCCAAAAAGAGCTTCATATCGTCGGCATATATTAGCACTTTAAGTTCCTTGAGAATGAAGGAAATGTCGTTTACATACAAGATAAAAAGAAGAGGTCCCAAATGAGAGCCTTGAGGAACACCATAAGTGACTTGAATTGGATTCGAGGTCTTTCCGTTAAATTTAATTATTTGTTGGCGATTAGTTAAATACGATTCAAGCCATTGCAGGAGCCCTGGCTCAATTCCAATTTTTTGCAATTTGAAAAGCAGCATTGGTATGTCAATGCGATCAAATGCCTTGCTAAAGTCCGTATAGAGTGCTTCTACATAGTTTCCATTATCCATTGCATTCAGTGAGTGGTCTATGAATTCCAGTAAATTTGTCGTAGTCGAACGTCCTTTGAAGAAACCGTGTTGCATTTCTGTAATTCTGTTTTTAATTTGAAGGAATAGTTTTTCATTGATAATAGCTTCGAAAAGTTTTGGAATGCAAGAGATAATGGCAATACCACGATAATTACGTACGTCAGATTTCCGGCCCGATTTAAAGATAGGCACCAGAAATGAGCTTTTCCATATTTTTGGAAAGATTCCGGGTTTTAGTGATAAGTTAAAAAGCCAAAACAGAGGAGCAGTGAACTCTATTGCAAGATTTTTTATGAATACTGGAGGGATTCCGTCAGGCCCAGGACCTTTTGAGGCATCCACATTTTTCAAAGTCTGCAAAATATCCTGAGCCTGAAGTTGGTTAACGCCAATATCCATTGAAGAATCCGGAAAAAATGCAAAATAGTCGCGATCGCGATCTTCTTCAGAAAATGTTGTATAGATTTCTTGAAAAAATTTTGCAAAAAGCTTACAAATATTTTCCGGGCTATCCCCAACATTTTCATCAAGATGCATTATGGATGGAAAATTGTCAGATTTTAGTTTAGTTTTCACGTAATTAAAGAAGTTTTTAGGACTGGACTTTATTTCAAGCTCAATTTTTGAATTGTACTCTTCAAACGCATTGCTGATTGCAAAATTTAGCTGGTTGCATACGTCCAAATATCTTGCTAAATTTTCAGTACTGGCATGTTTTTTATAATTTTTATGGGCCTTTTGTTTGCGATTTTTCAAGTTCTTAATCTTACTGTTATACCAGACTGGACTTTTTGTATTTTTGTGACGTCTTCTTTTCTTTAACGGTATGTTCTGTATCATTACTTCTAATAAAATTTTATAGAATGTGTCTACAGCAACTTCGACATTTTCTTCATTCTTGAGAATAAGTTGCCAATTAACACAGTTTAATCTACGTCTAATGTTTTCATAGTTTGCCTTTTCGTATTCAAAAACTTCTTCGAACTCGCAATCGTTGGGTCTATGGTATTTGTGTATAAATAAAGAATATTTAATTGCTGTGTGAAACGCCTCATTTTTCCATAGTGGATTTAATGATTCAGTCACACAGAAGTCTTCATAAATGTTCGTAAGCAAAAAATCTAGATAGCAATTTTGTTGGTTTTTAATATGGTTAATTTGGTTCAGCCCCAAATTGGCAGTTTTGTCGAAAATAAACTGCAGTGTTTCATTCTCCCCAACGATTGGGAGTAAGATGCATTCATTTTCAGAGTCTGGAATGAAGTCAGCATGGCGTTGATTGAAGTCTCCATAAATGTGAACTTTAAGCTCGGGAGGCAGTTGTGATAGAATGTGTTCGGCAATTTGGAAAAATGCTTCGTAAGTTGTTTTATGAGCTTGGTCTGGAGGAAAATACACCGAGGCGAATACATGTGTTTCTCCTGCTAAATGTGATTTTACCCAGACATGCTCGAATTCTTTAAATGAGCTATGTAAATTTTTATAAATTTCCTTCATTTTGGCTGGACTTTTCATGCGATTGAAATTTTGACAATAAATCAAAATTTCAGTCACATTCTGTTTAAGTGAAGAAATTGACGGAAGAGGGTCGGTTGAAGAAATACTTAAATTAGTTACCTCTTTCTCATCGAAAGGAGTCGTTACTTCCGAAAATTCTGGTTGGTGCTTCGGACCGGATGGCTAAATTTACCGGCGCTTTCCCTCGCACGTTGCAGGTACTGGATTCTCTGATTGTTGAGATGCCGTCGATAACCTTCCAAGTCGTCAGATGCTGCCTGTTTCGGTACACCAAATTCCTCATGTACCTCGAAAAAGATTTTCTGCAGGTCCTGCGCAGAGACCGGTAGTCCTTCTGAAGCCAAATTCATTTTTATGCTGGTGTTCGTCATACCTTCGTAGCAGAACGTCGGTTCCTTGTCGTGCATGTATGCCAGGTAAAGACGAATGAGATACATAATTTTCGGATCTCGCAGTCGCGCTTTCAGGAAACGTCCGTCTCCGCTAGCTGATTGCTGCGTTAAGCTGACGATAGGTGGACGCATCGGGTCGGGTGTCCAGGTAGGTGTTGAGTGCGATGATGACGTTGACGGTGTTGACGCAGTGCTATTTCCCGCTGGTGGTGATTCAATTCTATTGTGTTTTGTCTGGTGGCCCGTGTGGTAGGGGTTTAGAATTTCACCCTTTTGAAAGTCAATAAACTTTGGCACTGAAAGTCCTGCAATTGGGTGGTCCGTATTTGATGGTGGACCAGCAAATTGTACTTTCGCTGTGGCCAGTAGCTGTTTGTCCGAAGCATTCGTGCGGGTTTGTTTACCGATTCTATGATTGCTATTTATATTGTTCTTAGTTTTGATGCGCTGTTGTTTTCTGCGTTTTCTGCTACGTCTGGCTTTTTCCGCTGCTCTTTCCTGAAGCCTACGAGTCCGTTGTTTGGCGTCATACATCGACCAGTTTGCATCCAGCGCCATTTATTGCCCAAAAATCGCCATCCTGGAGATGAATGGTCAGTCTTAGGTTGTAGATTTTCATTATTTGCTGATGAAGTTTCTGCTAATTCTTCCTGTAATGACTTCTGTGGCGGCGAAACAGCTGTTGCATTCGTTTCAACAGCAGATACAGCTGTTGAGACCAATTTTACCTCGTCCAGAATTTCGCGAAGGGTTGACTCGCAATTATATTGAGGTAATGATGTGTCGGCTCTTTCCATCGATAGAGCCATGTCGGTTGTCAGGCTTGATTTTTTTTTTGTATGCCAGAAGGGCATTGGGTTAAAAGGCCACTGCGACAGTCTTAATGATCGTCTTTTGTGGCAGGCCCCGATTGCTGTACACAGTTTACGGATCGCTCATACCCATTGTCAGGCTTGATAGCCGTTCGTCCAAATATTTTTTTATTTTTTGTGACATCATTGACTTTGCTTCGTTGATGCCAGTTATGGTCGTGTGCGCTTGTGAGTCACACGACTGAATGTGCTGACTGACTGCGTTGCACATTTTGTTGTTATTTGTGTTTATTGCTGCCAATGTTTCTTTAACGTCGCTGAGCAGGTGTTCGATGCTATCGAAAAGTTCCGATACCAGGCAGAATTTCTTTAAGTCAGCAGCAACACGATGGTTAGCGTTGGTCTGTGAGGTAATGGCTTCTATGAGTTGTTCCTGTTGATGAAGCATCTTCCTCACGTCGGCTTCCTTCCGTAGTATTTCCTGGCAATCGGCGCACATAGGCACCATGAAAGCCGTGATAAAATGCTCACGCTGCCGTTGCACTCCGATGCATGCTGCATGATATTGTTTGTTACAATATTCGCACTTCCATAGGAAGCGGTCGTCACTGATACCACACGATTTAACTCCGCACGGCATGATTGATGATAAAAACGCGCGATTAAAACACAAAATTATTCACTCTGTTATTGTTAAAACGCTTACGCGACGGTTTAAGCGGTAAAATAAAAATTTAAAATTATGAAGAGCGCGCGCAGCAGCGATTCGAAAACGCGTGCGTCCGGTGTGACTGCCACTTGGCGAAAAAAAGCAGGACATCGAGCCTACTTTGCCCTTCGCAAGGCACTGCGATCATCAGACATAAGCCGTCGTACGAACCTGACAATTTGATAATTCATCTCATAATTCAATGATTACGGCTATGACGAAACGTGGTTTCGATATATCCATTATCCACTGGATTAGCGAAATGTTATCAAAAAGGGAGATATCAGCAAACCTTGGAAGCTCATCTGTAAGCGTTAGAGCAGTAAAAGGGTGCCCACAAGGAGGCGTAATATCACCTTTATTGTGGTCTTTAATAGTTGATGATCTTCTTCAAAAGTTGACAGCGCTAGGCTTTGAAATAATTGGCTTCGCAGATGATATAGTCATAATTGTTCGAGGAAAATTTGATTCTATTATCGCTGACCGAATGCAAATGGCTTTAAATTTGATTTCATCATGGTGTGATAGGCAGGGCCTCAGCATAAATGCCAATAAAACTACTATCATACCATTTACGAGAAGAAAACAATTTACATTAAACAACATCAGATTGAAAGGAACACTTTTAAAACTTTCAGACACTGTCAAATATCTTGGAGTATTTCTTGACAGAAAACTCAATTGGAACACACATCTAGAGCAAGCAGTAAACAAAGCTACAAATGCTCTATGGATATGTAAAAGAACTTTTGGTAAGCAATGGGGACTGAAACCGAAGATGATTTATTGGATCTATTCGGCAATTGTCAGACCCAGGATTACCTATGCCTCGTTGGTCTGGTGGCCAAAAACGAAAGAGAAAGCTACCCAAAAAAAGCTGGAAAGACTTCAAAGGCTAGCCACTCTTTCAATAACAGGTGCAATGAGAAGTACACCATCGAAGGCATTGGATGCTTTACTCTATATACTTCCATTGCATCAGTTTATACAATTAGAAGCTGAAAAGAGTGCTCTAAAAATCAAAAGATCAATGAACCTCTTTGAAGGTGATCTAACAGGTCATCTCAGTATTCTAAAAACTATTAGTATTAATCCTATTGTAAATAATAATGAAGATTGGATGGAGAAAAAATACAACTTTAATCGAATATTTCGGGTATTTGAGCCTAGACGTGATTATTGGGAAGATGGTGGTCCCGATCTTCGTCCAGGCTCGACAGTTTTCTATACAGACGGTTCAAAAATGGACAATCAAGTTGGAGCAGGAGTGACTGGCCCAGGAATAGACATGTCAATTTCTATGGGCAGATGGCCAACTGTATTCCAAGCTGAAATACAAGCAATTATAGAATGTACGACTGTGTGCTTGCGCAGGAACTATAGACATTCAAATATATGCATCATGTCAGACAGCCAAGCAGCTCTAAACGCTCTAAAGTCGGCGACATGCACATCAAAACTTGTCTGGGAATGTATTCAATTACTCCAAAAATTGTCTTGTCATAATCAAGTCAACCTGTATTGGGTCCCAGGTCACTGTGGAATCGATGGAAATGAAAGAGCTGATGCGCTTGCAAGACTCGGATCATCTCATCAATTTGTAGGACCTGAGCCCTTCTGTGGTTTATCTGCCTCTGCTTTAAAAATGGAGCTAAAAGCATGGGAATGTGCGAAAGTGGAATCAAATTGGAATAACACTTTCATTGCTAGGCAGTCGAAACGGTTTATCTCTCCAAACGTTTCAATGACTCGCAAAATCCTGGAGCTTTCGAAGAAAGATCTTAGCATTTATACTGGTCTTATAACAGGACATTGTCCGAGCCGATATCATCTGAAGCTAATGGGAAAACTTCAAGATGATATATGTCGCTTCTGTGGCATAGAAAAAGAAGACTCGGAACACCTGTTATGCCGATGTCCGGCAATTCTCAATAAAAGATTAAGGTTCTTTGAAAGAGGGCTGTTAGAACCCTCTGATATTTGGAGAACAACTCCCAGCGCAGTAGTGCACTTCATCCGAAGTGCATCACCGGGCTGGACAAATGCTATTAGTCAAACAATGACGATCACTTCTGATAGTGGTACGTCATCTTGACAACATAGCTATAATAAAACGGGGGATATATCACAATAGATCAAACAAATGGTCGCAGTGATAAAAATACCCAACATGGAAAAAAAAAAAAAAAAAAACCTGACAATTTACAAACTCTCCATTAGACCGATAGTTTTTATAAATTTGACAATGTTCATGGAGTACATGTGCGTCTTTGCGGACAACTTTTGGTGGAATACAAGATCAAAGCAAAAAGTAGCAGAGCAGAACCAAGAGCAACAGACACTAGTTGAGAAGATTACCAACGTGCAACCTACATTTGGCGAAAGTCGGTAAGCTACGGTGAACCGGACACGTACTAAGGCATGGGCGTAGCGATGGGGGGAGGGGGGGGGGGTTGGGGGCTTAAACCCCCCCCCCCCCCGGACGAAAATTTGTTTTACACGTTGAAGCTTGAAATTTCTGTTACCAATTACTTAGAGCACAGGAAAATTTACAGTTGTTTACTACTTGTACAATCCTCGTTGTCGTCGTCAGTTTTAAATAGTCGGCTGCATTCAACCCAATCTTGGGTTACTCGTCGCCGATTTCCCAGGCGTTTCAGAAAGCGCAATTCGTAAGACCAAGTTGAGTCATCTTGCACGTAAGGCCCCTCTGTTCTGGGAGTTATTAAATAGAACCGTTTTCCTTATGACTGTCTGGTCCATCCTAGCTCCGTATGCTTCACCAGATGTCCGATGGTAATGTCTCCAAGTTGTGTCTCCTGCTCGTGATTCATATACACACAAATCTCGTTTTACGCCCACTATTATGGGACGTAAGAACACTCGGTCGTAAAAGGGGTGGACGTTAATTCAAATTTTAGACGTAAAACGAGACGACATTAATTCAAATTCCGTACGCAAAAGTATTGACGCAAGAGTAAATCTCGTAAATACATGGACGTAAAAAGAGATTCTAGTGCACCTCCGCCGCTCTCCGCTTCCAGCTTTTGCTCCGTCAAATATCGTCCGCAAGGGTGGTCTACTGGTTTAATAAGGGCTGTGTACTTTGTCAGCGTCGTACAGTGGCATTTACTTGAAATTAAGTAATATATAGTTCGAAAATAGACACTGATGTAGCCTGCAAGTCGTAGGAGAAATACGTATCTGTCGCGAATAAATATAAATAGTATAACTCAGCTGGAATAGTTTTCTTTTTATTTAATTTCAGGTTTCGTGTTCTCCTAAGACGCTCCATAAACTTTAGTCGACGCATTTACTTTTAACCCAATACTACTAGCCTCCGCTTTCAGTCTAGCTCAGATGGCCTCCGCCTTTGCGAAGTTTCAGCCTACAATATCAAAGTCATTTGCGTAACCAAGAAGTTTGCTACCTTCACTGAAAATTGAGTCTTTTCGTTTCGAATTTGCTCGCCGGACCATCTTCTCAAAGGCGATGTTGAAAAGCATGCAGGTTAAGCTGTCAACTTGTCTTGACTTTTGCTGCGCCTGAAAGAGACTCGATCCTATTGACTCTAATAGTCTCTCCCAGCCATGATTTGAATGTACAACGTACCATGATGTCAATTGGGAGGCGCAATTTCAATATTTACCTTCTTTTATATCAACTCGTTTTTTCTTTTTGTCAAATGAAGAACCCTGAGTATATACCAAAATAGCTTATGATGATTGAGAATAATTTCCCATTTCTTGAATAAACTCTTTAACGTTTGGCTATGTCAATTTTTTTTGTAAAACCCCCCCTAAGAAAAATTTCTGGCTACGCTCCTGTACTAAGGAAAACGGTTCTATACAGCAACCCCATCAGCTCCAAGAATAGAGGGACTTAAGGGGGGACCCTACTCTGGAAAGTCGGAAAAATCGAATATTATTTCTTTTGCATTTTCGAGAAGCTTATACCTTCAGAAATGTCATGCCAGAAGGACTTTTTTCATCTGATCTCGTTGGAAAGTTACAGCGAAAACTGTGGGGTCACCTTTAGGGAAGTACATCGCTGAACGAAACTTTAAACACGTTTTTCTCGAAACCATGTTTTTTCAGCTGGCGGTACGTGTATCTCAGAATCTCGTGCTCCGATATGGCTGAAATTTTTTTCAGCATGTAAAAATGAATTATCTAAATTGTTACGTAGCCGTTTTGAGATATCTCAATTTTTCAGTTTTTATGAGCTCGCAATTGGCCATTTGAAATGGCTTTTCTTTTGGAAAAATTGCTGCCATTTTGGTAACTTTTCGAATTTTCAAAAACCGCTACGTAACAATTTAGATATTGACTTAAAGCTTCAAAATCATCCTTGAAATCCTTTGAAATCTATTGATACTTCGTTGGTTCCCAGCACGTACCGCCTGCAAAGAACTATTTTCTAGAGAGCATCCACGCGCCCTGCTGCCTCCAGCATAATAATCACTATTTTGGCATTCAAAAAACATAATATACACGTTCGAATATACCTCAGTCTATAACCAAATTACCCCAACACTTAACTATAATTCCAACATACGAAACATCCATTATTTTTCGACATTCCAGAGTAGCCCCCCCCCCCCCCCTTAACGTGTGAGATGGCTCGTCCAGGTCTAAAGCGACATTTTTTACTTTTTAAATATAAAAACTGCGACTTCAGAAACGCCTGGGCGAATAGCCAAAGAGTTGAATGGAGCTTAAAACAAAACGAACCGCTCCGGTTCTAAGCTGCTGACGAGTTTTGTGAGCCTTCCGAAAACCGTTCTCTTCAAGACCCGCATCGGCAGTAGGCACAGAAGGACCCAATATGGAAAATAGCCCTACCAAGTCGGAGGTGACTTCTGAGACGCCTGGGAAATTTGCCATGAGTGACCCAGGAAGAGTATAATGAAGACAAAACAGGACGAACCACACCGGCTTTATCCTGAACAACAACAACAATGATTATGACCCCAACATATTCGTCCCGGAACCAGTGGCTTTTCGCTATTTGCTTTTATCATATTATGCACGTGAATTTTCGTATTGGACGAAAAACATATATTCTAAATAATCGAAAAACTCCTGTTGTCACTTTACTTTTAAATCAAATACGAATATAGGTAACAAAACTTTTTTTATTAACTTTAAAATTTCTGTTACCCAAAGTATAGCGTTTTTTTGGACAAAAAGTGAATCACGCCTCAAATATATATGTCCCGGTGTAATAGGTTTGCCATATCAACAAAATCAACAAAATTCATACTGGTCATTGTTTCATATGTCTTTGTTGGTCATACTGGTGTAATGGCCATATTTTACCTTGCCATATATATGAAAACATATAAACTGACAAGGCTGCCTGTCATAGAAATTGACCAAATTTATATGGCATAGTGTACACGGAGAATAAAAATGTAGTTTCAACCATATTTATGGTTGTTTTACGCACAAACAAAAATTTCGTTTTGTTTCAAACTGAAATGTATGATTGAAATGAAAATATTTATTGCTATATCAATGTTAACTTCAAATTTAAAAATACTTTACAGTTAATTCAAAACTGTTATTTTCTTGATTCAAACAGAATCTCGTTTTGAAACAACAATATGTTCAGGTTGTTATAAAAATATTTTATTGAGGCTTAAAGCAACAATCATTTTGTTCGAAACAAACTGGAGCTTTTTCGCTCCGTGTAATAGCTCTTGCCATACCTTGCGTGTCATATTGATATATGAGCCATATTTCATATGGCATCATCGACCATATTTATATGCTAGTGTAATAGTACCTTTATAGTCCATATATACTAGCGCCAGAAGAGCCAAAGGTTGTCAGTGTGCAAATCAAAAGAATTATTTAGTTGGGAAACTATAGTGGTGGTGACGCTAGCATATTAGATGATTTTAATTTGAAATTTTATCCAAGAATACCCGGAAAATTTGTTCCTAACTGGATGTCTGTTCTCTGTGGTTCAATAGTGACTTTTTACCTTTGTTATACTATAACAAAGGTTTAAAAATTGGTCGAAAAACACGAAATTGATTCGAGGTCCGGAGGGCCAAGTCACATATACCAATCGATAGGGTTCGACAATTTGAGCAATGTCTGTGTGTGTGTGTGTGTATGTATGTAATGATTTTTTCTATCGCCTGTTTCTCAGAGATGGCTGAACCGAATGGTTCGCTATTACTTTTGTTTGAAAGGTGTTATTGTCTAGTATATCACTATTGAGTTGTTTCGTGATACAACGTTTCGTTTAAAAGTTATAAGCAAAAATGTGAAAAATACGTGACACGGGTTTCTTCGGAACTACATGACCGATTTCAACGATCTTAGTATCAAATGAAAGCTCTTATTAAAGCTAAATTGTTCAGGAATTTTTAATTGAAAACAAACAAGTAGTTTAAAAGTTATGCTTAAAAAACCTGTTTTGACAAGGTAATAATTATCGCCTGTTTCTTAGAGATGGCCAAACCGATTTATGCGCTATTAGTCTCATTTGAAAGACAATATATCCTAATAGATCACTATTGAATGGTTTTTTGATTGGACGCTTAATTTGAAAGTTATGAGCAACCGTATACACCACACCAAAATTAACAATAATTTATAATGATTTTAACCAAGATAATTTACCTAATTTGAATTATTTTAATATCAAACGAGAGGTTTTGACACTACGAATATATATGCAAAATTGCATAAGAATTGGTTTTACCGGTTAAAAGATATTACCCCTCGAACACTCGCGCCAACTTTTGTAACACAGTTACTCGCGCGCACAATAGCCCCAAACCAAAGAAAACGTGTGCACTAGAGTTTTGACTGGGAAAACTTGGCTTTAGGTTTATCGAACCTTTGGAAGAGTTTCTTGAAATTGAAAGCTCTATCGTCTGGTGGAATTGAAATTTTGATTAATCCCCCTAAAAGTGATATAAAAAAAATTATTTTTCTTCAGTGTCAATATAACACATTGATGTATTCTGCAAAGTTATAGAGCATATTATTACAAGAAATTTTGCTAAAGACAGTAACCTTCTATTTCTGCAGCGAAGATAGAAATATCTTATTTATTGTATATGAATTTGTAAAATCAGTTTTTCTATTTTTGCTCTTTTTGTAATTGTTATATGACTTTTTCATGTTCTACAAAATTGTACAAATAGCAAAAATACACAACTTTGCTGAAAATACTATACCTCTATGTTTGCTTGTTTAGGATCTGTGGAACTTTGATTATAAAAAATACCCTAATTTTGACTCCGCATTACTCGACTACCACCAGACGGATACATTTTAAACATTTTACATTTGCTGATAGTTTTGCTGCATAAATTTTCCCAAGAATTTAAATTATTAATGTATTGAATAATTATGATATTTTGCTCACAATAAGTTTGTTGAAGAATATACGTTAGTTAAACAACGATTTGTAACTTTATAACAATATGGCGTTGAAAAACCTACACGTGTTGTATAAAATTCAACAGCGTGAGTAAATAAAAATGAGTTAATGAAAATTTTCAAGAAAACTCTATTGATGTGAGTTAAATAGAATGGCATTACAGGAAACTATGCATAGTTCAAAAACCTATGAACTAGACAACGTATATGCTAAAGGATAAGATTTCCACTTACAATTTACTTTTATTTGCACTTACTCATATTAATAACAACTTACTTATCCTTACTCGGCAATTTCATGAACAAAGGATCTGTCAAAATTTAAAAGTGTTCCTATTTTGTTCAAATTTTGTAAACTTATTCAATTTTCAAAAATTTTATGTAAATCAACGCAATACGCAACGATATGATTTATGTTCCGAAGCCGTGTCGATTTCTATCTCAAATAGCAAGTAAGACCGTATAACAAAGGTTCCTATCACCACTAGGTGGATTAAATCGGGTTTTTACCTTTGTTATACTATAACAAAAGTTTAAAAATTGGTGGAAAAACACGAAATCGAACCGAGGCCCGGAGGGCCGAGTCACATATACCAATCGATAGGGTTCGACGAACGGAACAATGTCTGTGTGTGTGTGTATGTATGTATGTGTGTGTGTGCGCTTCATTTTCTATCGCCTGTTTCTCGGAGATGGCTGAACCGATTCGTTCGATTTTACTTTTGTTTGAAAGGTACTATTGCCTAGTGTATCACTATTGAGTTGTTTCACGGTTCGACTTTTTGTTTAAAAGTTATGAGTAAATATGTGAAAACTACCTGACACGATTTTCTCCGAAACCACACAACCGATTTCAATAATCTTAGTACCAAATGAAAGCTCTTGCTATAATATAAAAATTATCAAGAAGTTTTATTGAGAACAGACAAGTAGTTTAAAAGTTAACCTTAAAAAACCTGTTTTGACAAGGTAATAATTATCGCCTGTTTCTCAGAGATGGCTAAACCGATTTTTGTGCTATTAGTCTCATTTGAGAGGCAATATATCCTAATAGATCACTATTGATTTGGTTTTTGATTGGACGTTTAATTTGAGAGTTATGGACAATCGTGTACAACACATCAAAATTAACAATAATTTATAATAATTTTGACTAAGATAATGTATCAAGTTTCAATTATTTTAGCATCAAACGAAAGGTTTTGACACTGCGAATGTATCTGCAAAATTTCATAAGAATTGGTTTTGCCGGTCAAAAGATATTAACCCTCGACACTCGCGCCAACTTTTGTAACACGGTTAGTCGCGCGCACAATAGCCCAAAACCAACAAAACGTGCGCACTATAGTTTTGCCTGGGAAAACTTGGTCTTAGGTTTATCGAACCTTTGGAAGAGTTTCTTAAAATTGAAAGCTCTATCGTCTGGTAGAATTTAAATTTTGATTAATCCCCCTAAAAGTGAAATAAAAAACCTGTTTTAATCCACCTAGTGGTGAAAGGAACCTTTATTATACGGTCTTACTTGCTATTTGAGATAGAAATCGACACGTCTTCGGAACATAATTCATCTATTGGTTAACGATGCATGGTGCGTTGGTTTACATAAAATTTTTGGAAATTGAATAAGTTCACGAAATTTGAATAAAATAGGAGCACTTACAAATTTTGATAGATTCTTTTTTCAAGAAATTGCTGAGTAAGTTGTTCCTAATATGAGTAAGTGTAAGTAAAAGTAAGTTGTAAAAGTTGTAAGTAAGTTGTAGTTGTAAAGTTACAAATCATGGTTTAAGTAACGTATATTCTTCAATAAACTTGTTATGAGCAAAATGTTAGAATTATTCAATGCATTAATACTTTAATTTGTTAGGAAAATAGATCAGCATAAGCCGACATCACAGAAATGAAGCTAGCAGCATGTGAAGTACGCAATTGATCTCAACTGGAACTTTTTCTCGTTTCTTCATATGGAAAAATGGGTCTGTATGCAGCGGAATTATCAGCAAATGTAAAAGATTTAAAATGTATCCGTCTGTTGGTAGTCAAGTAATTCGAGGTCAAAATTGGGCTATTTTTTATAATCAAAGTTCTACAGTTTCTAAACAAGCAAACATAGAGCTATACTATATTCAGCAAAGTTGTGTATTTTTACTATTTGTACAACTTTGTAATACATGAACCAGTCATACAACAATTACAAAAAGAGCTAAAGTAGAAACACTGATTTTACAAATTCATTTACAATAAATAAAATTTTTACATCTTCGCTGAAGAGATAGAAGGTTGCTATCTTCACCAAAATTTCTTGTAATAAAATACTCCAAAACTTTGCAGAACACATCAATGCGTAATATTGAAACTGAAGACAAATAATTTTTTTATTTCACTTTTAGGGGGATTAATCAAAATTTAAATTCTACCAGACGATAGAGCTTTCAATTTCAAAAAACTCTTCCAAAGGTTCGATAAACCTAAGACCAAGTTTTCCCAGGCAAAACTATAGTGCGCACGTTTTTTTGGTTTTGGGCTATTGTGCGCGCGAGTAAACCGTGTCACAAAAGTTGGCGCGAGTGTTTGAGGGTTAATATCTTTTGACCGGCAAAACCAATTCTTATGAAATTTCGCAGATACATTCGCAGTGTCAAAACCTTTCGTTTGATACTAAAATAATTGAAACTTGATACATTATCTTAGTCAAAATTATTATAAATTATTGTTAATTTTGATGTGTTGTACACGATTGTCCATAACTTTCAAATTAAACGTCCAATCAAAAAACAAATCAATAGTGATCTATTAGGCTATATTGCCTCTCAAATGAGACTAATAGCACAAAAATCGGTTTAGCCATCTCTGAGAAACAGGCGATAATTATTACCTTGTCAAAACAGGTTTTTTAAGGTTAACTTTTAAACTACTTGTCTGTTCTCAATAAAACTTCTTGACAATTTTTATATTATAGCAAGAGCTTTCATTTGGTACTAAGATCATTGAAATTGGTTGTCTAGTTCCGGAGAAAATCGTGTCTGGTAGTAACAAAAGTAAAATCGAACGAATCGGTTCAGCCATCTCCGAGAAACAGGCGATAGAAGCGCACACACACACATACATACATACACACACACACAGACATTGCTCAATTCGTCGAACCTTATCGGTTGGTATATGTGACTCGGCCCTCCGGGCCAGGGGCGGACTGGGAGCCAAAGGGCCCACCGGGCATTTGAGATTAGGGGCCCCAGTTTGCAATATTCTCATGATAGTAAATTAACACAAAAAACGACATCTACTCAAAAGACATCAGCGTTACAAGGACAGTAAATCGAATGAATATGGGCTCTATTTTGTAAGTCATGTCGTGCAACTCGATTCGACTCTGGCACTGTCGAGTGTCGAGTATCGGGAGAACGGGCAGCATAGCGGCTCGATGCTCGAAACAAAATAAACTCAGTCGTTATTAGGACCGAGTTACCAGCTTTTAGCGTGTGCGTCATATTAGCGGTTCACGGTACTTTAGTTTGGACGCATTTTTCTTCAACCCAATCTTCGCGATTTTGAGTTTTAGTTTGTTCAGCCACCACAGATGCTGTTCTATCGACAATATCCATTTTATTGGGAAAGCAGACGAACTGCTTCTATAAGCAAGGTATTCTGTGCCAATCCTCTGTAGAATTTCTTCACACGATTCCAATGTGAGGAATGCCTGAGACTCTGCGCGAATCTTTTTGGTTCGTCCTGGTAGAGCTGCGGAAAAAAGAACCCACCGTCTAAAAACGCCAGTACGAAGAGCACGTGCTCCCCGAGCAAGGATTGACAACAAAAGTATATCAAAATTATTACATATTCTGCTGTTGATATCAACTAGAAAACATGTTTTGTTACCAACTCAAAATGGCACTTATGATGTATCAGACTGTGCTATCATTTTGCTTTCATTTTTATTGAAAGAAAATGTGTTGGCAGATTCTATATATGATGTAAATAAACCTTCAATATTTAAATTAATCTATTTTCACTTGCATTTTTTTCTTGTAAAATGGTTGGTTCAAATTAGATATGATAGCAAAATGATGATGATATGATAGTAAAATGATAACTAATTCTGCTTTCCTATTAATAATGTGTAACAGCAAGATTAGTATTCCGTTTGATATTTTTGATAGCAAAAGTAGTATTCAATTTAATTTCACGGAGTGGAATTTTTGCAATCAATTTTGATATTTTAACCGCTAAGTCGACCAAAATGAAATCACACCGAGTATTCAAAATCCGTTAGATCAAGATATCAAATTTTGTTTTCAATTTGCTTTAAAACCCTGCTCGGGTCGCCAGTCCAGAGGAGAGGTTCGTCAGCAACGACACACGGAGTTTCTACAAAACGGTCAGGTACAAGAATTTTGCCATGCCTGTGATGTGCAATGATAGTGCTGGCAACCTGCTTACTGACAAAACGACGGTAGCAGCCAGGTGGAAGAGTATTTCCAGACGCTGTTGAATAGAGAAGTAAACACGAAGATCAGCAGGTACAGGATAAGAATTTTGAGCGACGGTCAAACTGTGGAGCCACCAACACAGGACGAGGTCTAAAGAGCAATCAGTGAGCTGAAAAACGGTAAGGTTGCTGTAAAGGATGGTATCCTGGCTGAACTTCTAAAAGCGGGGAGCGAGCAGCTGTACGAAACAATTCGCCACCTCATTGACAGGAACAGAAAATGGGAGGAAAATAAATATCGGAGTGGTTGATTGGCCTCATTTCCCATAATTTTAAAAACGGACACCGACTTGAGAGTAAAAACTATCGAGGCATTACGTTGCTCAATTTTGCCTGTAAGGGGATCTCTCTATCCTGTGTTTTAGACTGAGTCCGTCAGCTGATTTCTTCGTCGGCAAGTATCAAGCTGGTTTTCATGAGGGTCGCTTTACGATGGATCAGATATTTACCCTGCGCCTAGTAACTGACGAGTTCCGGGAGTACAACGTGCAGACTCATCATATTTTTTTGGATTTCAAGGCGGCATACGATTCAGTCAAACGAAATGAGCTGTGACAGTTAACGCTAGGACATGGTTTTCCCACAGAACTAGTTACGTTGATTCGTGTGACGCTGGATGAGTAAAAATTATGAGTCAGAATAGCAGATGAGACCTCACGTGCTTTTTGATTTTGCGGATGACGTCGATATCACCGAAATCAAAAGTAGAGCAGCGAAAGAAGCCTTTAGGTCATTTATTGAGAAGTTGGGACTTACCATTAACACCGCCAAAACGAAGTACATGGTGTGGAAATCCAAATGGTGTTGGTGTCGAAGAGGAACTGAATATATTTTGGTATGCTGCTGACATGTTGGTGACATGTGACAACGATGTAAGTCGCAAAATAAAACGACTAATTACAGCTGCGAATTGGCCTTTACGCAGGCATTACATTTTGTAGCTGAAGTCCCGTAGCTTGCAAATCCGCATAAAACTGACGCTCTAGAGAACACTAATCCTCTCGGTGGCCCTTTACGGACATGAATCATGGACGCTAAAAGAAGATGATCGAGGAATGCTTGGGGTTTTAGCGTAAAAGGTTGCAAAATCCAAAATGGAGTATAGTGCAGACGTATGAACCACGAGCTATATTAAGAATGCAAATATGCTGTTATAATGAAGATAGTACAGTGTGGCAGTCTGCGCTGAGCTGGTCACGTGTCTAGAATGCCCGACGAAAGAGTAGCCAAAATTATTTTAAGCAGAGAAACAAGAAGAGGCCGTAAACTTCGGAGTAGACATCGCACTGATAGATGTGCGCTATCGAGAATGATGCACGTTCAGCTGGGGTTCGAGGGGTTAGAAAAAAGGTAGCCTAGGATTGAGTACTGGAGGACCATAATTAATTCGGCGCAGGATCGATAACGGACCGTCGCCACTGAAGTAAACTGAATATGGAGCTTAAGCCGACAGCTCAATATTTATGAGTAGTCAAATAACTGCGGATGAAATACTAATTCTACTTTTAAATACTCAGAATTGAAGCTGGTAATATTTTCGGAGCTTGGACCCCAACAGCTCAACTTAAATGATTTCATGAATCATGGGGCCCAATCAATTGAACATTCGTGAGTCATAGAAAAAGTTTAATTGAAAGAGAAATTTTGCTTTAAAGTTCGGGGCCCCAACAGTCCTATTTGAAGCTTTATTTTTAATCATCAAATCGGTTGATTTTATAAATCATGGGGCCCCAGCAATCGAACATTCGTGGGTCATAGAAAAAGTTTAATTGAAAGAGAAATTTTGCTTTAAAGTCCGGGCCCCAACAGTCCCATTTAAGGCTGAATTTTCAATCATCAAATCGGTTGATTTCATAAATCATGGGGCCCCAGCAATCGAACATTCGTGAGTCATAGAAAAAGTTTAATTGAAAGAGAAATTTTGGTTTAAAGTTCGGGGCCCCAACAGTCCCATCTAAGGCTGAATTTTCAATCATCAAATCGGTTGATTTCATAAATCATGGGGCCCCAGCAATCGAACATTCGTGAGTCATAGAAAAAGTTTAATTGAAAGAGAAATTTTGCTTTAAAGTTCGGGGCCCCAACAGTCCCATTTAAGGCTGAATTTTCAATCATCAAATCGGTTGATTTAATCAATCATGGGGCCCCAGCAATCGAACATTCGTGAGTCATAGAAAAAGTTTAATTGAAAGAGAAATTTTGCTTTAAAGTTCGGGGCCCCAACAGTCCCATTTAAGGCTGAATTTTCAATTATCAAATCGGTTGATTTCATAAATCATGGGACCCCAGCAATCGAACATTCGTGAGTCATAGAAAAAGTTTAATTGAAAGAGAAATTTTGCTTTAAAGTTCGGGGCCCCAACAGTCCTATTTGAAGCTGAATTTTCAATCATCAAATCGGTTGATTTCATAAATCATGAGGCCCCAGCAATCGAACATTCGTGAGTCATAGAAAAAGTTTAATTGAAAGAGAAATTTTGCTTTAAAGTTCGGGGCCCCAACAGTCCCATTTAAGGCTGAATTTTCAATCATCAAATCGGTTTATTTCATCAATCATGGGGCCCCAGCAATCGAACATTCGTGAGTCATAGAAAAAGTTTAATTGAAAGAGAAATTTTGCTTTAAAGTTCGGGGCACCAACAGTCCCATTTAAGGCTGAATTTTCAATCATCAAATCGGTTGATTTCATAAATCATGGGGCCCCAGCAATCGAACATTCGTGAGTCATAGAAAAAGTTTAATTGAAAGAGAAATTTTGGTTTAAAGTTCGGGGCCCCAACAGTCCTATTTGAAGCTGAATTTTCAATCATCAAATCGGTTGATTTCATAAATCATGAGGCCCCAGCAATCGAACATTCGTGAGTCATAGAAAAAGTTTAATTGAAAGAGAAATTTTGCTTTAAAGTTCGGGGCCCCAACAGTCCCATTTAAGGCTGAATTTTCAATCATCAAATCGGTTGATTTCATCAATCATGGGGCCCCAGCAATCGAACATTCGTGAGTCATAGAAAAAGTTTAATTGAAAGAGAAATTTTGCTTTAAAGTTCGGGGCACCAACAGTCCCATTTAAGGCTGAATTTTCAATCATCAAATCGGTTGATTTCATAAATCATGGGGCCCCAGCAATCGAACATTCGTGAGTCATAGAAAAAGTTTAATTGAAAGAGAAATTTTGGTTTAAAGTTCGGGGCCCCAACAGTCCTATTTGAAGCTGAATTTTCAATCATCAAATCGGTTGATTTCATAAATCATGAGGCCCCAGCAATCGAACATTCGTGAGTCATAGAAAAAGTTTAATTGAAAGAGAAATTTTGCTTTAAAGTTCGGGGCCCCAACAGTCCCATTTAAGGCTGAATTTTCAATCATCAAATCGGTTGATTTCATAAATCATGGGGCCCCAGCAATCGAACATTCGTGAGTCATAGAAAAAGTTTAATTGAAAGAGAAATTTTGCTTTAAAGTTCGGGGCCCCAACAGTCCCATTTAAGGCTGAATTTTCAATCATCAAATCGGTTGATTTCATAAATCATGGGGCCCCAGCAATCGAACATTCGTGAGTCATAGAAAAAGTTTAATTGAAATATAAATTTTGGAAAATCTCTTTTTGTGTAAGAAAGAAATTTTTACTAGGGCCCACCGGGCATTTGGCCGGTTGCCCGGTGGGCCAGTCCGCCCCTGCTCCGGGCCTCCGATCAACTTTGTGTTTTTCGACCAATTTTTAAACCTTTGTTATAGTATAACAAAGGTAAAAATTATTTGTCTTCGGTTTGAATATTACGCATTGATGTGTTCTGCAAAGTTTTAGAGCATTTTATTACAAGAAATTTGGCTGAAGACAGCAACCTTCTATCTCTTCAGCGAAGATGGAAAAATTTTATTTATTGTAAATGAATTTGTAAAATCAGTTCAATTTCTAGTTTAGCTCTTTTTGGAATTGTTGTATGACTTTTACATGTATTGCAAAGTTGTGCAAATAGTTAAAATACACAACTTTACTAAACATAGTATACCTCTATGTTTGCTTGTTCAGGAACTGTAGAATTTTGATTATAAAAAATACTCTAATTTTGACTCAGAATTACTTGACTAGCAACAGATGGATGCATTTTAAACATTTCACATTTGCTGATAGTTTTGCTGCAGAAAAACACCATTTTTCCATATGAAGAAACGAGAGAAAAATCCGGTTAGAATCAATTGCGGTGCACCTCACATGCTGCTTGCTTCATTTCTGTGATGTCGGTTTATGCTGATCTATTTTCCTAACAATTTAAAGTATTAATGCATTGAATAGTTATGACATTTTGCTCATAACAAGTTTATTGAAGAATATACGTTAGTTAAACAACGATTTGTAACTTTACAACAATATGGCATTCAAAATCTACACATGTTGTACAAAATACCACTGCGTGACTAACCGAAGGTAAATACAAATTGATGAAATTTATTTAAAAAAAATTGATTGATGTGAATCAAACAGAATGGCATTACAGGAAATTATGCATAGTTCAAAAACCTATAAACTAGACCTTTACTACGCAATGTATATGCTTTTTTATTACAATACTTTAATAAATTATATCTTGAGATTTCCAATAGTAACATTAAAATAGAAAAGAATATGTGTCGATTTTTATTTTTTGAACAGAGAATGTGAAGGAATGATCAATGCTCTGTTGTTCAAATAACACAAGTACTCATTCTCTTGGTTTTTATGGAGAAGATATATATATAATTTTTTTTTATTATTTTACTAACCGTGTCAGCCACAACAAGACAAAATTTTGATATTCGAGTTATTGGATTTCCATTAGCGCAACTTAATATTATTTTACCTTTCATCACTGCCCTAGTACTAGATCATCTAAAGTAGTACTAGATCATCTAAAGTAGTACTAGATCATCTGGAAACGACTAGCATTTAGCTATCCTCTTGTGATTATTGTGACAATAATATAATAGATCATTCGATTGCTCATCACTGTCGTAGGCAGTTGCTTTCGTTCCGTGCTTTGCGATATAGTGAAGACAGTTTCAACTTTTGTTAAAGATAGGCTGAAGATAAAATTAAACCCTTGTGCAGTATAGTGCGTTTTAGAGGCCCACTATTTGTTCCAGATTGTACGGTGCATAGTTCTGGTAACTATAACAGATAAGTAATAGATAAGGTGAGTCTATACTATTTTACCATAACCTAAACTATAGGCAGCAATGCCACCGAAAAACGTGCTATCTAAATGGATATATCTTCCTTACTTTGAAAACCCATAATTCTTAAATCTTTGGAGGTGAGATACAAAAATCATCGATTCCTGCTCGAAGCTATAATTTTCAATATTTCAGTATATATAAAAATCGCGTAACTTTAGCAAATTGTGTTTCAAAAACTTCACACCTTTCTGAAATTTAGTGAGGTTATGTAAAAAGGCCACTATCCGGAACAGTTTTAAAGGATATAGTTTCATTGGTTTAGACCGGAAAAAAGATTACTTTTGATTTATGTAAACATTTCAAAAAATTGAATTTCAAAAACCAAAAATTGTGGGTCTCTAATATTTTGATATGGTATGTAAAAAAACACTCAGCTTTTCAAAAAATATAAAAAGATAAGATTTTTGACGTCTTTGCCCACATAAAAAAATGAATATTTTTAATAGTTTTGCAATAATGCTTAACTTTTAGTTAAAACACCTTACCATTTCTTTTTAAAAGTCCATTAAATTAAAATGCCGCGTCAATATAACCATTTGGTTCACGAAAAATCCAGTGATTCAAAAGTTATGATTTTTCAAAGTTAGAAAGGTAGCTTAGCTACAAATACAATTTATTTTCAAACTTTTAAATGTTTTCAGAATAACTTTGTTATTGTCGATAGTAGACAGTATCAATCCCTGACTCAGTCAGTAAAATACGTTAACGGTGATTTCAAGGAAAGAAGCATAGGGTGAGTACGTTGTTTTTGAACATAATCTTAATTTATCGATTGCTTAACCCATTTCCTCCTAGCGTTGCGAAAACGCAACGCACTTTCATTCGTTTCTAGAGAAGACCCGGTTGAAGATATCAACTTGGACCCTGAGAAACAAAGAAAGATTGGAAAAAAATCTAATCGACCTGTTTTTGCTCAAAGGTCAGATGTTACATGTAACATAATTACAGCTGTGACCAGAGATGCCAGAAGTGAAGACATGTCTTCATTTTGAAGACATTCTGGTTACAAAAAAGTGAAATGTCTTCGCTTGAAGACATGTGAAGACATGTCTTCACCATGCAATTTAAATGAGCGGAAAGCCGAAAGAAGACAAATGAAGACATTTTTCCTTGATTCGTGAAGACTTTTCAAAAAATCACCTGGCATCCCTGGCTGTGACAAAACAACAGGCTTTGCTATTTTTCGGACAGTTAAGGAAAAATGCTCATAAAACTCGATTTTACCTCTATTAACGCCTGACCTATCAATCAGTGTTAGTAAGAATCGGTTACTTGCCAAAAAAAACTTTGTTTCATAATTTTGATTATTTTTGTAATTTTCAGATAGGTTTGAAGCTTTGCGTTGCGAAAACGCAGCGCTAGGAAGTAACGATATTCAAAATTTGCAACGGAAATATTTGTTTTCGTTCGTTCGCTGCGGTGTTTCATTTGATGTCGTCGCTTTTTAGTAAACAAATGAATGTAAATCTTATCTTTCGCTTATTTAAAATATCCCGGAAACATTATAAAAGTTTACATAACATAGAATTCGCTGCTTCAAACACTGATGGCAGATGGAGAAGCCGTTGTGATAAGAGCGTAATAAAATTGTTAAAGTACCTTTGCTTCCGGAATATCTGGAGGAATTGAGTCATGGCAACGACAGTTTTATGGACCCAAATTTAATGTTACAACCTTTCCGGAACGTGTTGGTAGGCATTTAATCATCTGCGATGACATGCATTTAACATTCAAACTGCATACTATGCGTCTAATGCAAAGATGATCTCCAAACCAAATGTTTTGATATCTATCATAAAACATAACATGTAATACTCTAAGCCGTTCATTTAATCTTTATTAATACTCAAAATCACAAAAAAAAAATTCCAAATTTGATTTAACGGTAAAAAAGTATGAAGCATTTATATGCATAATAATGCAGGTATGCAAAAACGGTATACCCTTAATGCCCAGCGTTGCGTTTTCGCAACGTAGCGTTGCGGGACACAGGGTCAAAATTAAAAATACATGTCAGTGGTTTTTTCTTAGTTGACCTAAAAGAAAATTTTCCTGAAAGTTTCAACTTTCTATCCCTGCTGGGAAAAGTCTGGGGCTTAATGGGTTAATAAAAATCAAGTTATTGAAAATCGGACTTTTTATTTAAAAATTTACAACTAAATACTTAGTTACCTACCGTATATAAAATCGTTAAAAATGCGAAAAACTAAAACATATCAATCAATGGTCAATTTCAATCTATAATTAACTTGACTATATTTTTAAATATCCGTTCCGTATTCCTCCAAATCCTTATTTGCCAGTAAAATTCACAACGTATTGCGTACAATAATTATATTTTCTTTCCCTGGTCTACATGTAGCAACCAAGGCTACTTTTGAAATACTGAACACTGTCCCGAAGGCAAGACAGCCTATTTATTTGATTTTCCACTGTGCGTCCCTTTCGTAGCCCACTTTGTAGGGGTTCTCCCCTAGTAACATTTCTAATCTAACGGTCTAACGGTTTTCTACTAGGGTTCCACCCTAGTTGCCTAAACATTCTATTGGGGTGAATATACATTATTCCCCTACTGCTACTATAATTAAACCCCTATGCTTTTGCGCATGGGTTTAATTTATGGCTTTACATCCCTAAAAGGAAACAGCGCGTGCGCTTCGTTAACTCTACTCAAATAGCGTTTAAAAATGACAGATGTTCAGAATGAAACATCTGCTAGCTTGCTTGTGGTTAGAACGACAAAAAAACCGTTGACTAATAATCTGCTAAAAGAAAGCTACGAAAGGAAATAGAAAAGAATAGTGATATCGTCATATCACACTGGGTACATACATACTTGTAAGCGTTATTTATGTTACTTGATGAACACCTTATTTAGTTTTATAATATTTACGTGATTTATAGGAACATAATGTAAACACAAAAGATAATTTTTGCAGACTTGAACGAATATATAGAGTAAGGAGGGGTAAAAGTACGATGCGGGTAAAAGTGCGATTCAACGATTTATCAGTGCGGATTCCGAGTAAATTGACTACATTGGCAATAAACTTCATGAATGTTTTTCAGTAACAGATTGAAAAGACCGCGATTGGCGTAAGATAAGCGTTTGTATTTGTCTCGATAAAAAATAAATAGTAAAGCAATAAGCTATTATGTTTTAAAGACATTTTCTAAAAAAATAGTTACACAAAATTGTTTTTTAACGCTTTGAAACTGAGCAAGAAACTGTGCCTGGGCAGTTAGGGATGGATAAAACGAGAACTTTAGCTACAGTAAATCATAAAATTCAAAGAATTTTATCTTTTTTTAAAAAAATAACACCTTCACCATTTTTTGCTAAAAACTTTATGCATATGTGTATATTAAATCGCCAAAGTTTCATCAAGATCCGTTTGCCGCTTTTTGAGTTATGCTTCAGTAAAATTGGCCTGATTTTAACCTGAATTCGGCTATAGCTTATTAACTCATAAAGATAAAGCAAAATAGTATTCTGCAAAAATATTCTTCTCTTACGTATACAAATTTTTGTAGAACATCATATTGAGCTATCTGTTGAGATAAATGAGTTATAAGAGGAAATATGATTTTACGGGTCGTCCATAAACAAAGGTCCACTGCTGACAATACGTAAGAGTTAGAAATTTGGAATGTTTAGAAAAGTTACGTGAAATTAATCTATCTTTAATGTTTTAAAACTAAAAAATGGAAAACAAACTTATTTAAAAAATTATTACTTGAATTGTTGTTACGGTATCATCTGAACATTGGACGACCCTTTCAAAAGATGCGTCATGTTTTCATTCAAAAAGTTGCCGAAGACTTCATTGAGCTAGAATATCCCGTTAAGGCGCAATCATTTTTGTCCGTCTAAAATCGCTTTCTGGATCATAGTGCATTGGCATTAATGGGTGACTACTTTGACTGCTTGAATCTAACGTAAACTTTGGCTGCTTACGAAGCATAGTTGCTGAGTTATGTGCAAATGTTATTTTAGGGCGGTTTTGATGTAATTTTTTGTTATACGGGTAATACGATATCAACAGGAGGATATTACTTGTTGAAAATTTGTAGCACTGTTTTACATCACTCGCATATCTGTTTTGAAAATACGGTGAAAAGAGTTTACAAAATATATTTCGCTTTTCCATAATTTAATCAAACCCCGTCAAGCGCCTAGCGGAGTAAAGGTGCGATTCACGGACTGACTGCTCTACAGATGTTGGTTGAAGGAAAACAATGTTTTCCGCTGATGAAACATAAAACAAACGTTTGGGAAAGTTTCGATCTGTCGGAGGAATAGGAAAGGTGTAAATTGAGAATATTCCTTACCGAAACATACCGCAGATTGACGATAATATGGTTTTGTTAGCTACTGCTGTGCTAATTTCATAGATTCGAGCTTCGCACTTTTGCCCCGCGGTAATCGAACTTTTGCCCCGCTAGTGGGGTAAAAGTGCGAATCGGCACTGGTTCAGAAGAATGAAGAATTTATTTTCAATAACACTTTTATTCCAGATGATTTATAGTTGAATGTAAAGACATTGAGTAGCTGCATCACTATAAAATATATTTTGTTGTTGTTCTTCTTTATATCTCGCGAAAATTGATGACAACTTCAAACATCGCACTTATGCCCCGCCCTACTCTATAGAAAATTAGAAATTAATCCTCTACAGACGGCTTTCATTTTCGGGCTTCAGATCACATACGAAACTTGCTATGAATTGACAATATGAAATATGTGTTCATAGCAGATTTTTTGATATTTTGATATTAGTGACGTACGTTCAAAAGTTAGCATCTTTGAAAAATAAGAGTTCAGAAAAATTATTATTATATTTAACTTTTGCAGAAAAAAGATATCTACAACAAAATGACTGATCTCAAAATTTTACTATTAGTTTGTTTGGCTTCAATTTGGCAATATGTCTGATTTAAAAAATAATAACTGAATAGAGCATTAGATATGAAAAAGAGAAATGGAACTATTTCATAGCTGGCGCTCCTTCAGGTGATTATTTTTGCATGAAAATCAAAACTTAAGTTTCTTTTGAATGTACTTTCATGAAAAGATAGTGATTAGCTTGATCGCATCGTTTTTACAATGTGAGTGAGTTAGGAAAACAAGATGTGGTCGAATAGTGCAAAAGGTGCGCCATAAACATGCTTGAGAATGGAAAATATGGTCGATATGATTTCCAGTGCTTATCACTTCGATTTATTTATTAAAATGCAATACATGACAAAAAATTCCTGTCTTTTAAAGTGTCACTAACGACAACAAATCGTACAAAATTACTACCGTACAATGTTTTCCTCCTATTTTTCATATAAAATTTCTAAGCACTAGTATTTATTGATTGGAAAGAGCATCTATTGATGCGCAAAAATTGTTTGAAATTTATATTAGTTTATTTGGAAAAATCAACTCACTAGTATTTTTAATCCTATACACTACTATACCTACATGCTTAAATTAGCTGCTTTTCTTCGCGTTTTGCTTTTCTTGTACAATTGTGAGTAACAGCAAGTGAAGAAAATGACAATTCAAATCTGAAATCAAAGAAAAGTAAAAACTTTTCGATTGAATCTCACTACAGTGGGATTTCGAATTTGGCATGGTTCGGTTTTGGCATGGTTCGATTTTGGCAACAAAAGTATTCATTTTTGGCAACACAAAATATTTTACTTCCAAAAGTATGCTTAAATATCATTCAGTTTCCGCATTACTTTAAATGACGAAAAAATATTGCCCTAAGTGTGTTCATGACAAAAAAGTTTGCGGTTATAGAATATTTCGAACAATATTTTTATTGCCGGAGGACTACGTCTTACCGTAGGTCGACGGAAACTTACTTGCACTGCATGGATAGCTCTTGGCGGATTTTGTGAACATAGAAAGGCTGCAATCGTTGATTAATAAAACTTAGACAATTTCTAATGCATTTACTTTCAATTTTGTCATATCAAAAACCTGTTTTAATCCACCTAGTGGTGAAAGGAACCTTTGCTATACGGTCTTACTTGCTATTTGAGATAGAAATCGACACATCTTCGGAACATAATTCATCTATTGGTTAACGATGCATGGTGCGTTGGTTTACATAAAATTTTTGAAAATCGAATAAGTTCACGAAATTTGAATAAAATAGGAGCACTTATAAATTTTGTTATTTGTTATTTGTTATTTATTGATAATTTCATCCGACTTATCATAGTCTTAATGAATAAAGAATATGGCTGGAAAAAGCCACCTTGAAAATGCAGTTTTCAAAGCGGCGCAAAAACCCAGCATCTTTTATGCACATAGTTACATTGATATAACGCTTAACAACTAAACACACTTTACAATGATTTGAATGAACAGAAAACAGCAGTAGGCACTAACACTAAAAATTAAAATTACTGTCATTTTCATTATATGCCAAAGCAAGTCGACGGATGGGTTCATATTGACCATAATTCGTGCGATTGCGGGCGCAGAGGACAATATATCTGTAGCATAGCGAGGATGCTGGGACAATCGTAGCTACCGGTCAGGATTTTGTTGGTCATTTGAGATATTATATCCTAGCGTCGCTGTTCGAGGGGTTTTATTCCAAAAAGAATGCAGAGATCATTTGATAGATTCTTTTTACCTTTGTTATATTGCAAATTGCATCAAAAACGCGAAATGCCAGAAACTTGCAGAGAGCATGTAAGTAAAATCCTTGCAGGGAGCTGTCAATTATTCATGTCAATTTATTGCGATTGACACTCGCAACAAGTTGACATAAATATTTGACAGGTCGCAGCTGGAATTCTACTTGCAAACTGTTTACAAGATTCTTGCATTTCGCGTTTTTGATGCAATTTGCAATACTATAACAAAGGTTTAAAAATTGGTCGAAAAACACAAAGTTGATCTGAGGCCCGGAGGACCGAGTCACATATACCAATCGATAAGGTTCGACGAATTGAGCAATGTCTGTGTGTGTGTGTGTATGTATGTATGTGTGTGTGTGCGCTTCATTTTCTATCGCCTGTTTCTCGGAGATGGCTGAACCGATTCGTTCGATTTTACTTTTGTTTGAAAGGTACTATTGCCTAGTGTATCACTATTGTGTTGTTTCATGGTCCGACTTTTTGTTTAAAAGTTATGAGTAAACATGTGAAAACTACCAGACACGATTTTCTCCGGAACTAGACAACCGATTTCAATGATCTTAGTACCAAATGGAAGCTCTTGCTATAATATAAAAATTGTCAAGAAGTTTTATTGAGAACAGACAAGTAGTTTAAAAATTAACCTTAAAAAACCTGTTTTGACAAGGTAATAATTATCGCCTGTTTCTCAGAGATGGCTAAACCGATTTTTGTGCTATTAGTCTCATTTGAGAGGCAATGTAGCATAATAGATCACTATTGATTTGTTTTTTGATTGGACGTTTAATTTGAAAGTTATGGACAATCGTGTACAACACATCAAAATTAACAATAATTTATAATAATTTTGACTAAGATAATGTATCAAGTTTCAATTATTTTAGTATCAAACGAAAGGTTTTGACACTGCGAATGTATCTGCGAAATTTCATAAGAATTGGTTTTGCCGGTCAAAAGATATTAACCCTCGAACACTCACACCAACTTTTGTAACACGGTTTACTCGCGCGCACAATAGCCCAAAACCAAAAAAACGTGCGCACTATAGTTTTGCCTGGGAAAACTTGGTCTTAGGTTTATCGAACCTTTGGAAGAGTTTTTTGAAATTGAAAGCTCTATCGTCTGGTAGAATTTAAATTTTGATTAATCCCCCTAAAAGTGAAATAAAAAAATTATTTGTCTTCAGTTTCAATATTACGCATTGATGTGTTCTGCAAAGTTTTGGAGTATTTTATTACAAGAAATTTTGGTGAAGATAGCAACCTTCTATCTCTTCAGCGAAGATGTAAAAATTTTATTTATTGTAAATGAATTTGTAAAATCAGTGTTTCTACTTTAGCTCTTTTTGTAATTGTTGTATGACTGGTTCATGTATTACAAAGTTGTACAAATAGTAAAAATACACAACTTTGCTGAATATAGTATAGCTCTATGTTTGCTTGTTTAGGAACTGTAGAACTTTGATTATAAAAAATAGCCCAATTTTGACCTCGAATTACTTGACTACCAACAGACGGATACATTTTAAATCTTTTACATTTGCTGATAATTCCGCTGCATACAGACCCATTTTTCCATATGAAGAAACGAGAAAAAGTTCCAGTTGAGATCAATTGCGTACTTCACATGCTGATTGCTTCGTTTCAGTGATGTCGGCTTATGCGGATCTATTTTCCTTACAAATTAACGTATTAATGCATTGAATAATTCTAACATTTTGCTCATAACAAGTTTATTGAAGAATATACGTTAGTTAAACCATGATTTGTAACTTTATAACAATATGGCATTTAAAAGACCTTTACTACGCAATGTATATGTTAAAGAATATTATTTCCTTTTACAACTTACTTTTACTTGCACTTACTCATATTAGGAACAACTTACTCAGCAATTTCTTGAAAAAAGAATCTATCAAAATTTATAAGTGCTCCTATTTTATTCAAATTTCGTGAACTTATTCAATTTCCAAAAATTTTATGTAAACCAACGCACCATGCATCGTTAACCAATAGATGAATTATGTTCCGAAGATGTGTCGATTTCTATCTCAAATAGCAAGTAAGACCGTATAATAAAGGTTCCTTTCACCACTAGGTGGATTAAAACAGGTTTTTCTTGTCATAATCTGCATATTCGAAATACTGGCAACTCTGATGTTAGTTACTGTAGCAACCTACCAACGGTTGTAGCTGTGGATCTATTTTGTTTATGTTATTTGTTGAACACGGCCACGACACGGCTAAACATCGAAAACAGAAACCAGCGAATTCAATTTTTTCTGTTATTTTGATCATATTTAGAAGTACCGTAGCGGTCGTATCGTACCGCTTCATCGTTACACGCAGCATGACCCCACCGCGGTGGTACTAGCAGTGAATTTTTCATCTTGGAACACCGGAAAACCTATACCTCTTCATAGATATCCGCCGGTGATGCAGTGTTTGACTTCGATTTATTGATCTCGAAGGTGGTGGCTGCTAAAATCTCATTCTCACAGGCTCATTCTCAGCCTGTATGCCAACGGGTCGTAGCCGATACAGAAACACAGTTTCTCGGAAGGATTAAAAAGGCATTTCAATTACGTAGTCGTGCTAACGTAAGAACTACCCAGGTAACCAATAAGCATTTCCAATGCAATTTAAAAGCAAGCCAATAAGCATTTAAGTTACCTTAAATGCTACTTAAATGCTATTTTGGCAAAATATGCGGCTACTTTACTGCTAGCCCTCTTATAGTGCTGACAATGCTTATTTGCAGCTAGTTACCAACAAGAAGAATTTAAATAGAATTGTGGATGCCAATTTACAACACTTATGCAGTCATAAAGCTGATAAACAACAACCTGCAGTATAAAACGCCAGGGATGCTTATAAACGACTGATTTACTGCTTATTTTAATGCTTATTGGTTACCTGGGTAGAATGAAAAGTGTCCAAAGCTATTTAACCGTTATGTGTGTGACAGGGTACTCGGGTACCTATTCAGTTTTAAAATAGTTATAACTCATTCAATTTAAAAAATACGTCATTGAAATTTTGCGACATCGTTAAACTCGTTGATCTTAAGTAATTGAGGTAATTTGGTGCATATCCATAAAGGGAATTAGTATTGAGGGGCGTCATAAACTGCAGCTGCATTCTTGGAAACACTTTTTGTTGCCGTAGTAAATTTTGAAAGCGAATCGCCAAAACAAAATAAAGAAGAATAAGAAGTCACATGTCACTTCCTGTCCTAGAAAAATACTTGCTAGTTCGAGGGTTACTCTTGTTGCTATTTGATATTTGGGAATGCCGATCATAGATATGGTAGTGATCAGGCAAAATGTGAGGGGCAAGGTCCCCACTCGCTACGTGGTTGTGTATAGCGCGTCTCATTCGCGCACTACTTCCGACATTGTAATATACGGTATGGAAGAAAAATCGTTTGTCGTTTCTTCCGAACTCTAATTTAGTGCTGGTATAAGCGAAGCAAAGCGTAGGTGCTACATTATATTCATTCAGGTTATTGAAACTCGACCTTCTGTTTCTTTATACGACAGACTTCGCAGCCAGCTGTGAGTGCAGGACAATTGCAGGGCCAGTTTCTACGATCCTATTGACTCTAACAGCCTCTCCCAGCCGAAATTCGAACATACAACGACTGGTTTATTAGGCCAGCGTCATACCTCGAAGCCAACAGTGAACAGAAGTCTTTAAGAATCAGTTGAAAAATTTTATGCATTTTTTATGCAGACATGTGTAAATCATTCACTGTAACAAATAACGCATTTTAAAGTTCTGCCTGCCAATTTTTTATTATATTTTTTATATATGTCAAAAATGCTTACTCACCTTTTCCTTTGGTCCAAATGGTTAGATCATCGGTTGAAACACCGACTCCTGCTTTATTGTGGGCGTTCATTTTCAATATGTATTGCGATCCGCACTTTAATCCATTTAACGTATAAGCAAATTGCTCAGAAGGTATTGATACACTTGACCAAATACCAGAGGCAGGCCGGTAAAACAGATTAAATCCCTGTATCGGTGCTCCTCCATCAAACGAAGTTTCCCAAATGATTCTAACACTATCGTACGATGCGTACTGTATCGAAATAAGAGTTATGTTTGGTGTTTGTAACACTATTAGTATATACGAAATGCTATCTTCTCCGAAGAGGTTTTTAGCTGTGCATGTGTAATTACCCGAGAGGTTCGGTTCAATTTTATATATTTTTAGATATCTTTGTGAAATACTATAATATGGACTGAAAGTAACAGGCTGGTCATTGGTAATCCATCGTGTTCTTGGTGTTGGATTTCCTACTGCTATACATTCTAGCGATATACTGGTTCCCACCGGTGCTTTCAAAGTTTGTGAGAATGACGCTATTCTCGCCGGAGCACGAGTATTGGTTTCTTGCGTAACAACAATTGTAGCATCTCCTTCGCCCTTGGACGTAGAAGCCGTTACCCAAAAGTCATATTTGCGATTTTCACTTAGGCCTCTAACTTCAAAAAGTAAGGGATGTTGCTCATCGAGCCGTACTAAATAACCTGTTAAAGATAAAATACATCCAGTAGAGATTTGTATAACGCGAATTTCTATAGCTCGGGTACCAGGATATTTCTATAACGCGGTTTTCCGCGTATAACAAATACACGTAGCATATGGATATTGAGTTAATTGGGGCTAAACTCGAATTTTGAGCGATTTTGAACAGATACGACCGTGGTGTCTTTTAAGAAGTTGTAGAGCATATAACAGTTGACTCTCTAAGTGATATTCGGAAACCACAAAGTTGCGGGTTGGCCTGCTGGAGGTTCCGGAATATCCGTAGAAATTTTCGTATTGGTAAAGTTGTTTAAAATTGGTAAAATATTTTTGAAGTAACTAAGGTCGGGTAATTGGTAAAAAAAGTAATAAATAAGTGACTTTAGGAAGCCGTAAGGTGGTCCTCCGGAAAATTCAGAATACATCGTGAATATTTTGAGTGTATTTTGACTATAGTCTAGTCTACTAGAAGTATATATCGACTCTTTGTGACTCATTTTGGGTATTGGATGGTTCACCGAGAGAAAATTCAAAGCTTACCTGAAATTGCTCACTGGAAATGCAAATGTTTTTAAATTGTAACAGTTCAAAATGAAATGGAATATTAGCAACCCTCAACTAAATAGGCCGCTCACGACTCGACATGGCCGCCAAAACGTTCACTGGAAAATTAGGGTTTGCCGTCAAAGTGTACAATAAGTGAAAATTCATGTTGAAGTCCGCGCTACAATTTGAAAAAAACTTTAAAATAAGCTACGAAAACTTTGTTGCTTTCGTCAACGCGATAAGCAGTTCGATGCCCTTGATCATCAATTTTAATCATTTAATGTCGGATCTTTCGATGCATTTCATAGTGGCCAGGTTGAGTCACAAACCGCTGAATTTATATTCATATTTCACATTGTTCAATTTGAGGTTGAATGAACATAATTCCGAACTTAAAGAACAATTTTCGCTCGTTGACCACTTTTACGGATGTTCCGGATTTGGTCCGGATCCGGATGGCTTCTCAATAGCACGGATTGTTTACTTTACTTACAGAAATGAAAATTTAGCGGATGTTCCGGAAGCACTGGAAGACCAAGAGGGGACTTTTTCTGTCTCACCAAGCACCTGTAAGATGGAAAAATATATACTTGACATCTTTCCCAAAGGAACCATGGTCGTGTTGATTCAAAATTTCGTACAATTCGGGTATAGCCCCAATTAACTCAATTTCCATATGCTACGTGTACTTGTATAACGCTCTTCATATAACGCTGTCCCAATTACCCGCGTTATACAAATATCGACTGTATGTTTCAAAATATGATAAGTTTGATAGTAAATTTGTTTATCTAACGGAAACAGAAGTGTAATTAAGGGGGACCCTACTCTGGAAAGTCGAAAAAATGGAATTTTTGTACGTTTTCTGACAGCTTACACCTTTAAAAAGGTCATGTCTAACGGATTTTTCAATATCTCAATATCTCCTTAAGAAGTTATAGCGAAAACTGTGGGGTCACCTCAAGGGAAGTGCATCGCTGTTCGAAATTTTTAACGCATTTTTCTCGAAGCCATGCTTTTTCAACCGACGGTACGGTATATTTATTTCCGAATTAAGTGGATGAATTTAGATAACTCATTTTCATACGCTAAAAAAGTTCAGCCAACTTTTTTAGCGTATGAAAATGAATTATCTAAAATGGGGTCTGGTAATTAATCGAATTTCGGACCGTTTTTCGCTTTACGACACGTGTTCTTTTCACTAAAATGTATAACCGCAGAGAACAGACATCCAGTCAGGAACAAATTTTCCGGGTATTCTTGGATAAAATTCCAAATTAAAATCATCTAATATGCTAGCGTCACCACCACTATAGTTTCACAACTAGATGATTTTTTTGATTTGCACACTGACAACCTTTGGCTCCTCTGGCGCTAGTATATATGGACTATAAGCGTTATACTAGCGCCAGAAGTTAGCTGTTGTGAGTTTAGTGTAGAATTTCATGCGCCTTTAGCGACATCAACACTATAGTTTCCCAACTAATTTGACATAAGTTTTATCCAAGTGGGGAGCTTTCGCTTGGATGTCTGTTCTCTGTGGTATGTCTGTCACCCTTCCGTTGTACATGTGCAACGTTGTATACGTGCAACGCTAGTACAATGGATCAATGGATTTGGCTAATTTTGGAGTGACAACTACCTGTTTCTGGCGCTAGTGTATATTAAACCGTCTAAATACACTAACGCCAAAAGAAAGTCGTTGTCACTTCAAAACCAGCTATCTTCAATGATCCGTTGTATGCCTGTCTAGAGTATCAATAATTGATCTTAATGATCTTGGGGTGGGGAAAAGCCGTCTTGATATTCTCAAGAGGCATAAAAACCCCACCATCTTTTAGGCACATACATACATACATACATGAAACAATGAAAAATTACAAATAATATAGTAGTCATAAACCATTAAGGTTCAAACACGGGTCATCATAAAAGTTTGTTGCTGTTATTTTTGCTTTCAAAAGAATCAGTACTCTTTTTGATGCATTTGTGAAAGCTGGTAATAGTATATGTGAGGTGTGCATAACAAAATTTCAGGTTTGAAAATGACGCGCGACAAGGAATACTCCCTACACCCAAAAAAATTGTCGCGTCCAGTTTACGTGAAAACATAAGTAATTCTCATCCACCGCACTTTGCATGTAACATTCACGTGAATTCAACCGTTTAGTTAGTTTCGAGCTACAATGAAGTCCTAACAAGCCAGTCGTCGTATTTTCGAATCTCAGCTACGCGAAAACCATTGGGCTTAAACGTCTTTTCTAAGACTTGACCCTTATTTATCGACGGACTTCACAGCCAGCTATTAGAGTACAAGACAGTTACAGAGTACAAGGCAGGGCTAGTGCAACAATCCTACTGGCTCTATCTAGCAGCACCGCCTAGACGAGATTCGAAAATACGACGACCGGCTTGTTAAACCGGCATCATACCTCGAAACCAACTAAGCGGTTGGGTTTACGTGGATATTACATGCAAAACTAGGCGGTGCTGATAGATAGAGTGAGTAGGGTTGTTACACTAGCCCGTAACTGTTCTGTGCATCAATAGCAGGCTGTGAAGCCTGTCGATAAAAAAGGGTCAAGTCTTAGAAGGACGGCTAAGCCCAAGGCTTCGCTTTTTTCACTTGAATTATTGGTAGCTTGCACTCATACTAATGCTTACACTTATACGGTGTACGTGCGGACGACACCCCATCAGCCATTTACACTGAAGTCGCTTTTTACGCGGTTTGTTTTTTACGTGAATTTCGGAATTTACGTGGTTTTTTATACGCGAACACCGGAATTTACATGTTTTTTTTTACGCGAATTTCAGCATTTACGCGTTTTTTTTACGCGATTTTCGGAATTTACGCGGATGTGCTCAAAACGTCTATTTTTTCGCGTAGTGTTGAAATCCACAAAGTTTTTTTTACGCGAAATTTTGTTTTTTTTACGCGAATTTTGGAATTTATGCGGTTTTTTACGCGAATTTCGAAATTTACGTGGTTTTTTTTACGCGGGACGTATCCTTCGCACAAAAAGCGACTTGAGTGTATACGTTTGCCATACGGACGGTTGCGTTACGTACGATTGCCATACAGACAACTGCCATAATGTATGTTTGCCATAATAGACGGGAGCCATAAAGACGAATGCCATAATGTATGTTTGTTATAATGGACGGGAGCCATAATATACGCTTGCCATAATTCATATATCTGGTATGGAGACCCAGAACTACACTTCGACCAGTTCAAAGCTTAAAGGACCAGCGCGACCAAGTCGCAAGAGCCCTCATTGATGCAGTTTAAAAAAAAAAACGGCTTTGCCGCTTTTCGTTTTATAAAGAGTATCTCGATGCGAGGCCTAGGGAAAACTAACTAGAGGACGGTAAACCTAGGAAAACGAATAGACCTAGACAGATGTGATTTCTGCGGGTGGGCTGAATCATCTAGGAAACTTGAATATATGGATTGTGGCAAACGTACCTTATGGCTTCCGTTCATTATGGCAAACATACATTATGGCATCCGTCTGTATGGCTCCCGTCCATTATGGCAAACATACATTATGGCATTCGTCTGTATGGCATTCGTACGTATGGCAACCGTCGTATGGCTATCGTATTTACGGCTCTCGTCCGGTCACCGTACGTGCGATCCCGGTAAATTTTATCAACTTTCCTCACATCGCTTTGGTAAAGTTTGATTCATAATTTCTTTACAATCTTCATTTCTGCCGGTTATTAGACATCAATTCAATTCCTGCATCCGCTTGCTTGAGGCGTTTATTTACCTCTCGCAGTAAAGCCTTAGCCTCAGCACAGGGAACAGACATCCATTCAGGAACAAATTTTTCGGGAATTCGTGGATAAAATTTCAAATTAAAATCACCTAATATGCTAGCGTCCCCACCACTATAGTTTCCCAACTAAATGATTCTTTTGATTTGTACACTGACAACACAGAACAGAAGCGGAAGTAGAAATCTAAACACGTACATGCTACTTTCTACAGACACTAGCGAACCTGGCGGTAGCGAGTCACTTTTTTCCACGAAAACACACGAACGCATACGAATGCACACGAAAGCCTGTGAACGCTGCTGTGCGATTGGCAGCGAGCGTTCTGCTTATATTGCTGTTATTCGCTTCTATACGAAAACCTTCCCAAAGAAAAATAAAAACAAAAAAGACTCTGTCACCAGTTTTGAACGTCGAATCGTTTGGACTTCCACTTCTGTTCTGTGCTGACAACCTTTGGCTCCTCTGGCGCTAGTATATATGGACTGTGAGCGTTATGCTAGCGCCAGAAGCTAGCTGTTGTGAGTTTAGTGGAAAATTTTATGCGTCTTTAGCGACATCATCACTATAGCACAGACAAACAGACATAACACTCGTTTTCCATTCATCGTACCGATTAAACCGTCATATCGAAATTGGGCTTAGTTGGGAATGTCTCCGTTTTGGTCAAAGTGGCGCTTTTTGACGAAAGAAAGGGAATTCCCCATAAAAAATACTTGCTACTTCGAGGGATACCCATATTGTTATTTGATATTTGGGAATGCCGATCATAGATGGTGCTAGTGTTCAGGCTAAATGTGAGGTACGATAATTTTTGTTGATTTTTCTTCCAAGAGTTATGTCTGTTTGTCTGTGACTATAGTTTCCCAACTAATTTGACATAAGTTTTATCCAAGTGGGGACCTTTCGCTTGGATGTCTGTCTGTGGCCTCAGCTTACCGCCGACGCTATGCCGCGTCGTCAAAATTTCAAAAACGTCAGTTGAAGATGCTTCAACAGATAACGTCAGTTGTCATGCTTCAACAACATACAAAAGCATCGCAACATTGAAACGAGGACTATGGTAACTCGTACCATTTTTCTGAAAACGTTTGCTTTTGAAAGTACCATGAAAAGGCTAATTAGATTAACTATGATTCTTGTATAGGCAACATGTACAATTCGAGTACCGAGCTATACTCAGCTCACGTAAGAGCAACACAGTGTATCTTGGACTGTCTTTCAGAATCGGACATAATCTTGTCAATAGGCGATTTCAATTCACCTGACTTAAGGTGGAAAGCTGACGATGATATTAATGGGTATATTCCTTCGAGTGCCTCAGCTGAAATTGAGTTACACTTTACAGACGCAATGTTTTCCAATGGCTTGAGACAAATTAATCATATTGTCAACACGAATGGTAGGCTCTTGGACCAGGTCCAATACAATACTATTCTTGGACCATTTACCAATACTCCAGAATATCTTGATATAGTAGCACCGCCCTCTCCACTGTTGCCTGTCGACTATCATCACGAACCATTCATTTTATTACTTGACGAGATGGACGCGACAATACCTGACGACCAAGTTGATCAGATCAGATTTGACTACTCTGCATGTGACTATGATCTGTTGAACTCTATTTTTGCGGACATGGAGTGGGACAATCAATTTTTTAACACTGACTCAGTTGACCAGATGCTACTTGCTGTCTATGATTCACTTTTAGGTGTTATCACTAGACATGTGCCCAAAAAAAGACAAGCGTTGGTCTCCAACTTCAAGCAACCGTGGTGGACCCCTCAGCTCCGAAACCTTCGTAACAACCTCCGTAAAATGCGCAACCAATATTTCTTTACTAAAAGCGAATCTGATAGAGCTAAACTTCGGGAGCGTGAGGATGAGTATAAAGCTGTCCTTACCGCAACATATGACAACTATTTGCAAAGGATTTAGTCTGCTGTTAAACAGGACCCCTCCTGTTTCTGGAATTTTGTTAAGAAACGGAAAACTGGCAACAATATTCCTCCGTCGGTCAACTTCGAAGGAACAACTTCTCATTCGAGCTCAGAATCAGCTAATCTTTTCGCTACGTTTTTCGAGGGCGTATTTGGTAAAGCATCACCCGTCCAGCGACACAACTGCTTCGAGCATATACCGTTCCGTGATATTAATCTACCACTAGTGCAGTTTTCTATAGACGAGGTTCGGAAAGCTCTTGAAGATCTCGATTCAACGAAAGGACCCGGAACAGACAGTCTACCACCAGTATTTTTAAAAAACTGCGCCGTTTCGCTTGCATCGCCGATTACCGCTATTTTTAACCGCTCAATCAGTAGTGGATCGTTCCCAATTGCATGGAAAATGGCGTCCATCGTGCCGATCCATAAGTCCGGAAGTTACAAATCGGTCACCAATTACCGTGGCATATCCATACTTTGCAGCCTCAGCAAGGTATTCGAAAAACTACTCCATAAAACTATATACAGATCAGTCGCACCGATTATCTCTAACAGCCAGCATGGATTTATGAAGCATCGTTCGACAACATCAAATCTTATGTGCTACGTCACGGCGATTTCACGTGAGCTAGGAGCTAAGCGGCAAGTGGATACTATCTATTTTGATTTTGCGAAAGCTTTTGATACTGTACCACACAATCTCATTATTGAAAAACTGAACTACATCGGATTTCCCTCATGGTTTACCGAATGGCTTTACTCATACTTATCCGATCGCAGAGCATTCGTTACAGTAAACTCCGTGCGCTCCAGAACATTTGACATATCGTCTGGTGTCCCTCAAGGCAGTGTGCTTGGCCCGCTCATCTTTATAATTTATATTAATGACCTGGTCGAGCTGCTGTCATCATCGAAATTATCGTTTGCCGACGATCTAAAAATCTTTCGGGTGATTGGTGCCCCTGCCGATTGTGTTGCATTACAGGAGGATATTAATCGTCTGCTAGTCTGGTGCAGTGACAACGGCATGCGTGTTAACAGCAATAAGTGTAAAGTAATATCATACAGTCGCCGTAACACCGTTTTTCTTCATCAATACAGCATGGGACCGGATTGTCTGGAACGTGTTAACTCTATTCTCGACCTAGTCAATAGTAACGACTCTAAATTGAGGTTCGACGAGCATATAAGTAGAGTCACTGCTAAAGCATACACCGTGCTTGGTTTTATGCGACGCCATGCGTCTGGATTCACTGACGTTTATTGCCTCAAGACGCTATATTGCTCTCTCGTACGCAGCATTTTGGAGTATGCTTCCCCGGTTTGGGCTCCTGCACACGTAACACAGATCCTTGCGATTGAGCGGATTCAGAAGAAATTTGTGCGATTCGCCTTGCGTCAGCTACCGTGGAATGTTCCAGTCAATCTTCCCAGTTACATAGACCGTTGTCAACTGATTAGCCTGGATACACTCGCAGTCGTCAAACGCGCGTCAAACAGCAGCGTCTATTTATATTCGACCTAATAACAGGCAATGTGGATTGCCCGGAACTCCTGTACCAGATACCGTGGAATGTACCTCCACGTCGGCTTCGCTTGTACCTTTGAACCATAGAGGCGCTGGACAAAAGGAGACCGCAAAATCCACTCCTCAAGCATAGCGACGCGTTTGGTTGGGTTATCGACACATGTGAGATTCGAAACTTGAGATTAGTCTATTACATAGGAACCGGGCCTTCCCTCGAAAACCCGCGCCGAGAAACGCGGCTAACACACGCTGACAGACGAACAACGTCACGTGCAGTACCTTTCAAGTCGTAAGGGCCGGCATAGTGTCGTCGTCCTGAAAGTAAAACAATAGTTAGATTAAAACTTCTCGATCGGTGGTAATCTGCAATTGATGCAGGAAGCGGCACAATATGTGTCGATAACCCAACCAAACGCGTCGCTATGCTTGAGGAGTGGATTTTGCGGTCTCCTTTTGTCCAGCGCCTCTATGGTTCAAAGGTACAAGTACCAGCGAACCACATGCCCTGGCGGGTGTTGTGGGTTCGAATCCGGTTATAATCTCAGATTACAGCTTGGTTCGACTCATGCACCTTCCAGCATTGGACAAAAGGTAGGAGTCAAAATGACTACTTGTCAAGCATAGCTACCTATACCACCCCCCCCCTCCTTCCTTTCCGCTCTTCCCCTCCTTCACCAAAAAATTTTCATTTCTTTCCCGTACCGTCCCTTCATCAATTGTAGAACCATCGTTTCAAAAAAATATAAACTTTCCTTTCCGTTTATAGCGAATGTAGCGTGTTTTTTAACATTTTACAGGCAAAATGGCTTTTAAATTTAATCCTAATGCTGTTTAAACTCGGTTTAAACAACAAACTTGCCGTTTAAACACATGAAACTTTTTTGGATTCTGCGGTCTGTTTGTAAAAAAGGGCGCCAGTATCTGCCAGATGACGTCACCTTGATTTGGTCTATTGGAGCCAAGTTTATGGCTTTTATACATTTATTTTGGATCAAAAAATAATGGTTTAATGATTGAGTTTTGAATGGGTTTTTAAATCAATTTTGATTTTTTGATGTTTCAGTAGTAACATATTAGATTGTAATTACTCAAATAGAGAGTATGTAATTCGAAAAAAACAGCGATTTGATGAAAACTGTCACAAAAGTATTGGAGCTTGGTTATTGGCTTGGGTAACGGTCGTTCGGGCGTGTTGAACTGGAAACGTGATAGCAGGGCGGGGCAGTCAACTTCGCCTTTTAGAATTTTGGCGACAAATGTGGCCTGGGCAATTTTCTGACGTGGAAGCAGTGTGCTTAAATTGATTACTTAACGCCGATCTGGATATGAGGGCAGGTTATTGGCATCTCTCCAAGGTAATCGTTGTAGAGCAAACCGAACGAATCGCTTTTGTATTTGTTCTATACGGTCGTTCCAGTACTCCTGATATGGGCCCCAAATAATGCAAGCAGTTTCTAGGAGAGGTCTTACCAAAGCGCAGTACAACGATCGAAAGCACAATGGATCACTGAACTCGTTACAAACTTTTTTGATAAACCCAAGCTGGCAGTTTGCTTTTTGTATGATGATCGATCGATGCGTATCAAAAGTCAATTTACTATCCAGTGTAACGCTGTTATCAAATAATATACAAGTAAATTTATAGCATTGTGACAGGTGATCGGGCCCCTTAGCCTGCACACCGACACGAACGATAACGGCCAGCGATGCATCAATTTTTCGGCTTCCCGAGGCTTGGTGATCAAAAGCACCACCTGGAGATCATCTGACCAACGAACCTCGAACCAAATCGACCATATTCCGGAGAAATTGGTTTGCTGAAGAATAATAGAGCCGCCGGAAAGGGCCGCCGAACTCTTCAAAAAATGGCCAAGAACCGCTTGTAACGGCATTTCACTGGCTGATTTCAAGGATTTGGGAAGAAGAGAAATTACCGGAGGAGTGGATGGAAGGCGTAATCTGTCCCATCTACAAAAAGGGCGACCGGCTGACTGCTGTAACTACCGCGGTATTACGCTGGTCAACGCCGCCTACAAGGTGCTCTCCCAGATTTTGTAGCGTCGTCTATCCCCAATAGCAAGAGAATTCGTAGGGCAGTATCAGGCGGAGTTTATGGGGGCCCGTGCTACTAATCCTTCAGATATGTCGAGAGTACAACGTGCCCACGCATCATATTTTCGTGGATTTCAGAGCAGCATACGACACCGTTGTACGCGAACAGCTATGGCAGATAATGCACGAGTACGGTTTTCCGGACAAACTGACGCGGCTGATCAGAGCTACTCTGGAACGAGTGATGTGCTACGTGCGCGTTTTGGGGACACATTCAAGCCCTTTCGAATCGCGAAGAGGGTTACGGCAAAGGGATGGACTGTCCTGTATGTTATTCAATATCGCTATTGAAGGTGTGATCCTGCGAGCGGGCATTGAAACGAGGGGAACGATCTTCAGTAAGAGTAGCCAACTCCTAGCCTTTGCAGACGACCTCGACATCATTACTAGAAACCGTGGGACGGCGGAGGTAATCTACGCCAAACTAAAAACGGAGGCTAGGAGGATAGGATTACAAATTAATGCGTTGAAAACCAAATACATGGTAGAGGCTCCCGAGAAAGTAACGTTTGCCTCCCACGGACAGTGACTATTGACAGCGATGAACTGCGGTAGAAGTGGTTGATGAGTTCGTATATTTGGGATCTCTGGTCACCGCCGACAATAATACGAGTAAGGAGATCCAACGACGCATTCAAGCTGGAAATCGAGCCTACTTTTCCCTTCGCAAGATGTTTCGATCAAGGAGCATACGCCGCCGCACAAAGCTGACGATGTACAAAACGCTAATCAGACCGGTAGTCTCTACGGACTTGAGACACTAACTTTACTTACGGAAGACATACGTGCACTTGCCGTTTTTGAACGAAAGGTTTTGCGGACTATTTTTGGCGGAGTACAGACGGAAAGCGGTGAGTGGCGGAGACGTATGAACCACTAGCTACAGGCACTGCTTGGAGAGATTCACATCGTACACCTGGCGAAAGTTGGGAGACTACGGTGGGCCGGCCAAGTCGCAAGGATCCTGGACGACTGTGTAGTGAAATCCGTGCTCTTCAAGAACCCCACCGGCACCAGGAATAGAGGGGCTCAACGTGCACGATGGCTCGACGAGGTTGAAACCGACTTGCGTGTGTCGAGACGCGCAACGAATTGGCGACGAGTAGCCCAGGACCGAGTACAATGGAGAGGAATTCTTGATACGGCAAGAGCCACCTCGGCTCTCGGTTGAATAAGTAAGTAAAGTAATTTATAGCATTACTAAATTTTAGCAAACTACTCTGCGTAGCACGAAGACTGCACCAGGTGATGCTAGTATTTTTTCCAAGTCTTAGAGATGTCATCGAAACGATGTTTTGTTAGAAAATTTGTTCGAAGTGTTACGTCTGTTAGTCTGTGATAATACGGTTCCACTTGCACCATTCAACAAAACGATGAAGAATTTTCTGAAGCTCACGGCAATCTTCAGTTTCTCTAACAACCAAGAAAATTTTCAGGTCGTCAGCATACAGCAAGCGGCATCCATCGGGAAGCAGAAAACAAACATCATTCACGTATAACAAAAATATCAAAGTACCAAGGCTACTGCCTTGCGGCACTCGAGATAAGTTCGTGAAGGCCCGGGATTCAACACTACCGAGCTTAACTCGAAGCGTTCGATCAAACAGGTAGGATCGCTGCCATTGTGTGAGGCATGTGTCGGCACCGAGCTTAGAGATTTTGGCCAAGAACAAATCGCGGTCGATTATTTCGAATGCTGCTTTTAAATGAACGCAACGTCAAACTATGACAGCCCTACGGGTTTAGTAATTTTCGAACAGACGAGAGTGCGTTCAGTATCGCTTAAACTGCTACAGCTCTTCCATCTTGACTTTTCTGTTGGCCGCAACAGATCGCTAATCGCGTATTCGTTTGTTTGTTTTCAAGATTTTGTTTTCTTTACCTGTTATTTTCATCTTTTACTCTTCTTATAATAACGTTCTTATTGTACATATAGCTTCTGTTGTTCAATCATCTTCATCAACGTATTCTGCCTCATCGCCTTCTGATTCTGAAAATTCAATTTCTTTGTTATCGATTTTTTATACAACCTGAGATTACTGGATCAAAAATTCCCTCGTAACGACGATTTGACACTTGATAACCATCAATATCGGAAATTACGTAACGGTTATGATCAAGAACCTTTTTCACGACGTAAGCAGAGCTGCCATAAATACAGATATTTGTGCATGCATAAATTTGGGACCCTACCGTTTTCTCCGGAGTATTTAATTTTCTCGATCTAATCTTTTAAATAACATACATAGTTTATGGACTACTTTAAAATTCAGGAACATTAGTAGAGCCAGAAATCACAGCAACTGAAATAATTGATGGGTCCCAAATTTATGCATGCACAAATATCTGTATTTGTGGCAGCTTTGGACGTAAGGCCCTTTAAATTTAGGCTTCAGTCTACTTCTCTCGGCTACTGGCTTAACTGACCGAATAGAAACGAGATCCTCTTCGCAATACCGCGTTCCAACTTTACTCCGTCGATCGTATTGTTGCTCATTGTATTCTTGCAACCGTTTTATATTTTGTGAAGCGTTTTCCCTGACTCCGATCAAATTTTCATCAAATTTTGAACGGTTTAGAGTATTGTTCAATAAATACTCCGCCTCAACAAGTACATTATCCCAATCTTTACTTTGTTCTTCTACCAACTTACTAAGCAATGGTACGGGTACGACTGTTCGAATATTGACATATTCGACAGAAACTTATGCGCTGACGGTGGTGGTCTTTGGAATCAGCCGTACGATGAGAAAGTTGACAGTTTGCTTGAAGAATCGGAAAAAAATCCGAGAGGTTGTGTGTAGACACGACCGCATATAGGTGACGCAGGACTACGTAAGTCTCTTTGTGGCGATAGTAGCATGTATACATGCATGTAATAATTCGATTCTTCATGTATAAATGCTACATACAGCATATATAGTAAAGAGGGGCAAAAGTGCGATGGGGGAAAATTGAAATTCCTAGTAAATTGACTACATTGGCATAGATGTATGACTACTTTGACAGCTTGTACCTAACGTAAACTTTGGTTGTTTACGAAGCATAGTTGCTGAGTAATGTGCACATGTAATTTAGGGCGGTTTTGATGTAATATTTCGTTATGCGGCAAATACGATATCAACAGGAGGATATTATTTATTGAAAATTTGTAGCAGCGTTTTACATCACTCACATATCTTTTGAAAATGTGGTGAGAAGAATTTACAAAATATATTCCGCTTTTCCATAATTTGATCAAACCCCGTCAAGCGCCTAGCGAGGTAAAAATGCGATTCACGGATGGGGTAAAAGTGCGAGTCATGGACGAGGCAAAAATCATAGATAATTATATACAGTTTTAGGCACTACATTACAGATACTAGAAATAGAAAATCTGCAGAAAAATGTGTGCTCTACAGATGCTGGGTGAAGGAAAACACTGTCTATTCGCTGATGTAATAAGAAAAAACCTTTGGTAAAGTTTCGGTCTGACGGAGGCTGCAGCACGCCAGCGGAAAATAGGAAAGGTGCACATTTTAAATATTCCATAGCGAAACATATTATGGTTTTGTTAGCTACTGCTGTGCTAATTTCATGGATTCGAGCTTCGTACTTTTCGATTCGGCTGCTAATCAGGAAAAAAAAGAATTTGTTTTGTATAATACTCTTATCCCAGACGATTTATAGTTGAATGTGAAGATATTGATTTTTTTCCATGTGTGGACTCATTACTGCGACCAGTATAGTTGATCTATTGTAATATCGCCCGGGTGTTTGCTGAATGACCTGCACGGCATTTCTTTCTCTATAATCGCTATTGAGTGAGCGATATGCTTATTAAATTTTATGCGTGCTTGCGTGTATTGGGGTTTACCCTTCCTTCAAAGCTTGATTTACTTTACCCACTTGTTTCTCGCTGCCAGCACTATTCCATATTATAGCCGTCGTCCCTGGCTAGGACTCCTTCGTTCCTCTGACCAGTAACACTTAACTATAGGAGGGACTTTTGCACTGTCAAGAAGCTTCAGTGGGTAAACATATAGAATTCAGCATGAAGGAAGGGTAAATGAGGGGCCTGAGAATAAACCCATGCTAAAATAACTTGACATCGAATGGCTTTGATTCTACTAAGATTCGAACCAACGACCACTCGCTTGTCAAAGTAGACTCGGTAACCTTGCGGCTACGGAGCCCCCCAAGATATTGATTTACTGCATCAATATAAAATATATTTTATTGCTGTGCTTCTTTTTATCTCATGATAATTGATGACAACTTCAAACATCGCACTTATGCCCCGCCCTACTCTATAGGGTTTGTTGAGACTGCAGATTGAGAATATTCAATTACTCTGGATTATTCGTATAAATGTCAATAGCGCTTCAAATCTTACTTCAACATCAAACACTATTTAGTTAGACATATATGTATTTATGTATCTGATTTGATTGTATCAAAAAATTGTTATGTTAAAATGGTCAAAATGGTGCTGCAGGTTGAGGAATCCAAATTTTTGCAAGTCGATAATTTTTTACAGCGTTTTATTCATTCTCACGATTGAAAGCTACTAAATAAGTTAAAGTTGTTTGCAAAATGCTTTGTATTTTACTGCCTTATACTGAGTTGACAGTCAAATAATCATTAGCATCACTACGGATCCCTCCTGCCTTGTCTTGTTCATCATTTTCGAAAGAAATCAATCTAAGTGTCTAAATTTAAACTGATGGAAAGCAGCAAATGAAACTTCATAAACTATTCTCGCTTAAGAGAGTCGCTTATTTTCCTCGCTTGGTCCTTGTGCAGAAGCTACAGTGACAGGCAGCTGTCAATAGCTGGCATTTGGCCTATCGAGAGTGACTAAACGAAGACGTCAGTTGCGTACGATCGCTTAAAAGTGGTGCCGTTCGGCCCCAACACATATCAATGTGCGAACACAGCGCACCACGTGCGACGTAGTTGCGACACGCAGATCAAGAATAAACCCGAATGTCGCACGTCGGTTATCACGGTTTTCAACTGCAACAACAATATTAAGAGGGCATAGTATTTTTTACACCATATTTTTTGCCTTATTTCAAATATTTTTTTCTCGATAACGCGAAAAGCGAATCAATTCAGATTTTTTACATTTTAAACATTGCACTTTATACTAATATTTAAAATTTTGTTTGCATATGTTAACCTCTTCCCCTCTCCCCTACGGCTCCTTGAACATGATCATTCGAAAAAAACATGATTTGCGGTACCATGTATTGGCGCGGGGGGCTTATCCGAATTGAAAAATTCCAAAACGACATCAAAGAGTATTAAATTATCTCGTGTTTGACCCATGATTTTTCTAAAATTCGAACGCATAACAAAATGGCGGACATTTAAACTTAAAAGTAAGGTTTTTAGTCGAAAAAATTGACTTTAAACATTTCTAAAACATACAAAAATTGCAATATCGAAAAAAGGATGGGTCAAAACTTAGATAATTTTGTTGGCTTTCAAACAAAAAAAGAATCAACAGAATTGCTTGAGCCGTTCTTGAGATATTTATGGTACCGACTTTGAAAACCTGGTTTCAAGAAAAACGGCGTCTTTATCGCCGTGTATGCGCTCCAGACATGCGCGGTACAAATAGCTGTAACTTTGTCAATTTTTAGATTTCATCCAAACGACTTCAAACACATATGGTCAACATGTTAATTTTTCGAAATAATCAATAAAAAAATTTCGATTTTTTTTTAACTGAAAAAGTACTATGCCCCCTTAAAGCTGAACCGGTGAAGGCCACGGCCAACCCGAATAATAAAGAATTTATTAAAATTTGAATTTAGCAATATTTTGTTGTTGCGGATATATGATATATAGTCAATTTCCCACCCTTTCGTACGCAATGAATTATAACCGTCGCGGGCGACACCGTCGCCAGAATCGTCGCGGGGGCAAATAACGTTTATTTTGTCAAGTAAATCAATAGCTTACGTGCCAGTCAAGCATAATATATATTTATAACTTACATACAGCCAAGCAGATTCTTTCTGCGACGATTTCAAGCTATCAAAAAAGTGAGCAGCGTGTTTTGTTACCAAAGAAACGGGCAATACTTATGGCAAAAGTGTCATAGATTTGAATTCATATTTTTGTTTCTTTTTTTGACTTTCTACTATATAAATATATAGTATAAAACAAGGGGTTTCCAGCAAGGCGTACCAGTGCGTAGTAACCAGTGTGGCGTGTGATATTCTACAACGATGTAGTGAATTCGACTACTTTTGAATTACTGAACACTGTCCCGACGGGAAGACAGTCTATTTATTTGATTTTCCACTGTGCGTCCCTTTCGTAGCCCTCTTTGTAGGGGTTCTCCCCTAGTAACATTTCTAATCTAACGGTCTAACGGTTTTCTACAAGGGTTCCACCCTAGTTGCCTAAACATTCTATTGGGGTGAATATACATTATTCCCCTACTGCTACTATAATTAAAACCCCTATGCTTTTGCGCATGGGTTTAATTTATGGTTTTACATCCCTAAAAGGAAACAGCGCGTGCGCTTCGTTAACCCTACTCAAATAGCGCTTAAAAATGACAGATGTTCAGAATGAAACATCTGCTAGCTAGCTTGTGGTTAGAACGACAAAAAAACCGTTGACTAATAATCTGCTAAAAGAAAGCTACGAAAGGAAATAGAAAAGAATAGTGATATCGTCATATCACATTACTTCCCCCTGAAGGAAAAAAAAATGTATCTTCTTAAATATATATTTTTTTTTACAACATTAGAATCTTAAATCTAACACTTTTACAATATTTTGTGCCTTATAATCTAACACTTTTACAATATTTTGTGCCTTATAATCTAAAACCTAGCCTGACTAAAGCTTCTTGATTGTTGTTTAGGTTGGACCGTTTCCGAACTAATATAAGACACTGATACAGGAGCTGATGCTTGAATTGGAAGAGCGACGATCTTTTTCCCTTTCCCAAATTTATTTTTTAAGCATTTGTAAATCTTAAAACATAAATATATCAATATTATCAAGGCAATTGTTAAAACAATAGCCTTCCAAATTGAAAAGGAGTGCTTCTCTACTTCTACGTTCAAAAGTTGAAGTTTATTAGCATTCATGTTCTTCAAATTTACCATTTCATCAAATAATTCTTTATTATTAAATTTGGTAAAAATGTTATTTTTAGTAGTTTCAGGTATTTTATCATCAAGTATTTTTATTTCCCTAGGCTGATCTTGAAAATCTATCTTTTTAATGTCAAGTTCAATATCAGAATGCTCTTGTGGGTAATAATGCAATAAAATTTCATCTGATTTAATTAAACATGGTTTCGTAATTCTCAAACGACCTACCATATTAATTTCAACTCGTTGTACCTTTTTGTCATTGCAAATGACAATTAAATTTGTTTTTGTTGGAACAGCGTAAACCCAAGAATTTGGATCATTTAACTGTATCCATAGTTGGTGTTTCAAATTCAATGGTTGTGAAATGCAGACATCTTTTGAATTGTTCAAAAACGTTCTTACATTACAGTTGTCCGTTAGTGTAAGATTTTGTAAAACATGAAATGAAGGACATACTTTCATACTTTGGATTTCAGTACATTTCATATATTCGGGGTAAGAAATTATCATTCCAACATTTGAATTGAATGGTTTTAAAACAACATCATTTTCAATTGCTGTAACGTATAATTGGTTGTATTTAAATACTGGTACGCTAGTACCTTTATAAGCCTCGTATATTAACTTATTTGTAATTGGAATTTTAACATTAATATTAACCGTGCATCCATCAAGATTTGATGAGACTTTAGAAATTGCATAAAACTGCATAATATTTTTCATCGTTAAATCAATTGGAAATTCAAATCCTTTTGGTAACAATTCCTGAATTTTTTCCAAATCTTTTAAAAATTTAGCTGGTTTATATAATTTATAAGACAAAGGTCGATTTTCCGTTGTTAACAGTGACAAAAATATATCGGTTTTCTCTGTCACATCAGTAATAAGTAATTCACTTTTAGTAACCAATTGAAATAAATGATCTCTAGCTTTATTTTTTACGTTTTCATCTTGAGCCTTGACATTATACATATTAATTCAGCCATGGTTAATTGAAAATTTCGGCTCCAAACTTAGATATTATGTGGTTAGCTACTTGAAAAATTGAATCAATAGCCACCGTTTGCTTTTCCATTAATTTAGATAACGCTTGAGACGATCGTTATGCACGACAATCTTTTTATTAGTATTTTTTTAATAATACTGTACAAGTTTGTGGAGAATTGATAGCTATTACTTCATGTGGACCACTATATAATCCCTGTAATTTCCTACCAGTTCCAGTAGCAATATTTTCTAATAATACTAGATCACCCCACATTGGTAACCAGTCATTTGTTTTTTGATCATATTTTTCCTTTCTTGTATTTTTTGTAGCAAGTAAGTTAGCTCTAGCAGATTTTTGAATAACCTCTAAGTTATATCTCAAATCTTTTAAATATGTGTAATAATTTGAATTTTCCTTGTATGCTGAACAAATTGATGTCGGCAACTCGGCTTTGTATCCAAACATTAATTCGTGAGGAGAAAATCCAGTTGACGAATGTTCAGTTGTATTGTAGGTAAATGCAAAACAATGAATATATTCATCCCAATCATCAAGATTGCTGCAAACATATGATCTGATATACTCTTTTAAAGTACGGTGACATCGCTCAAGGGCTCCGTTGCTTTGAGGATGATATGCTGTAGTTTGTATTTGCTTTACGTGCAATAACTTGCAAAGAGTTTGAAATAATTTGCTGACAAAGTTAGTTCCTCTATCGGTAACTAATTCTTTAGGTACTCCATATGTACAAATTGCACTTTCTAAAAAGGCTTTACAAGTCATTTCTGCTGTAGCTTCAGGAATGGCTTTGGCAATGAATAATTTCGTTAGATCGTCCTGAATGGTTAAAATGTAGTTATTGCCTTTTTTTGTTTCTGGTAATGGACCAACAATGTCTAAAAAAAATTTTTTCGAACGATTTCGTCGAAGTAGAAGTTATTTTTAAAGGTATCCTATTTTTCCTTTGAATCTTATTTTTTTGACATTCATCGCATCTATTAATAAACTCTTTTATATCGTGTCTCATATTTTTCCAATAATATCGCTCAGCGATTCGTTTAAAGGTACGTTCCAAACCTTCATGTCCTCCTATCGGACTCTTATGAAACTCAGTGAGAACTGTTTCGATATCCGTGATGGATTCTAACTTAGTTAAAGAATAATTACAAAAACATAATTTGCAATTCTTATCTGAGAAAATGTGTGCTGTTATTGTTTTTAGTTTCCTCCAATTTATTTTATCTCCGGATGACAAAATGAAATAGAAGTTTATTGAAACATTATTAAGTTCTCTTATAGCGTTTTTGAATATAAGTATATTCTTATATAATTCATATAAACAAATTTTGTGATTATAGTGCGTTTTGCTAACTATAAAGTGTTTACACTAGAATCTCGTTTTACGTCCGTTCATTTTACGTGATTTCGTTTTACGTCACTTTTTTTACGTCCAAATTTTGAATTAACGTCCTCTCGTTTTACGTCCAAAATTTGAATTAACGTCCACTTTTTTTACGTCCAAAACTTGAATTAACGTCCTCTCGTTTTACGTCCGAAATTTGAATTAACGTCCTCTCGTTTTACTTCCGAAATTTGAATTAACGTCTTCGGGAAAGTCACTTAAATGACTGCCGCCTTCAAGATGCTATGGAAAATAACGCAGAATTGACTCACTACGTGGCGCTAGCGTATATGTAGCATTCTTATACAAGCTCTATCTTGCGCTGCAGGCTATCTAGAAAGTTACGGTCTTCGGGAAGGTTACTCAAATGACTGCCGCTTTCAAGATGGTATGGAAAATAGCGCAGAATTGACTCACTACGTGGCGCTAGCGTATATACAGTACTATTATACAAGCTTTATCTTGCGCTGCTGACTATTTAGAAAGTTGCGGTCTTCGGGAAAGTTACTCAAATGACTACCGCCTTCAAGATGGTATGGAAAACAGCGCAGAATTGACTCACTACGTGGCGCTAGCGTATATGTAGCATTCTTATACAAGCTGTATCTTGCGCTGCTGGCTATCTAGAAAGTTGCAGTCTTCGGGAAGGTTACTTAAATAACTGCCGCCTTCAAGATAGTATGGAAAATTCAAGGTGGTATGGAACCGGCTGCACTAGTGTATGTTTTTTTGTATTTGCCATAACTCATGATCTTGGTTGTACAAGAAGTTCCTTTCTTCGGAAAGGTAGTTTAAGTTACCGAACCGTCCATTCATTTTACGTGATTTCATTTTATGTCCGATATTTGAATTAACGTCCTATCGATTTACGTCCAAAATTTGAATTAACGTGCAAGTTTTTGGGGCCGGGGAAGTTTCTTAGGATGATTGTGTATTTTTTATCCCTCGCTTTCCGGCTTGGTCAACCGTCCATAAAAATTCTACAAAATTTACACCCGTATTTTTTCAATTGGCACTTAGGGAGCCCCGTTTTGAGAAAGAGTGATCCCAAATCCCAACTTTTGCCAAGCTTTCCTTCTTTAATAATTTATCACTTTTGAACCACTGAATTGATTTTTATTATTTTGGTACCAAATATGGAGTTAAAGCTCAAGGTTTTCATTGACTGCTCAAACATTTAAAATATTTTGACGTAGGACTACGTCTTTGTTTACTATACTGGGACTGGGTACCACTTTGTGAAAACGAAAATAGAAGTGTAACGTTTGAATGAAAGATTTCAAATGCGAATAACTACTAAACTACTGAACGAAACTGAACAATTTATATGTCGTTGGATAGATAAAATGACCAGCAATTTTAAGGGTGGAGCAATTTTAAGAAGGGCGTAAGAGGGGGAGCTCCTATACAAATGCAACACAAATTTTCTCAAAACTCGAGAACTAATCAAGCAAATGGAACCAAATTTGGCATATAAAGGTTTCAGAAGCCAAGAATTTTTTCTATTATAAATTGAGACCCCTTCCCTCTTTTGGAGGGGGGCTCCCATTCAAATGAAATTCAAATTTACTCATAACTCTAGAAATAATCAAGCAAAAGGAACCAAATTTGGCATGTAAGGGGTTTTGGAGGCAAGATTTTTTTCTATAGTGAATTTAGGCCTTTGCCTTCTTTAAGAAGGGGGATCCCATACAAATGAAATATAAGTATCCTCATAACTCGAGAACTTATCAAGCAAATGGAACCAAATTTGGCTTGTGGGTGTTTTTGGAGACATGAATTTATTTTACGATGCTTTGAGACCCCTTACCCCTGTGGTACGAGGATAAGGACTCTCATACAAATAAAACAGAAATTTTTCCGAAACTTCCTGAAGACCGTAACTTTCTAGATAGCCAGCAGCGCAAGACACAACTTGTATAAGAATGCTACATATACGCTAGCGCCACGTAGTGAGTCAATTCTGCGCTATTTTCCATGCCATATTGAAGGCGGCAGTTATTTAAGTAACCTTCCCGAAGACCGTAACTTTCTAGATAGCCAGAAGAGCAAGGTATAGCTTGTATAAGAATGCTACATATACGCTAGCGCTACGTAGTAAGTCAATTCTGCGCTATTTTCCATACTATCTTGAAGGCGGCAGTCATTTGAGTAACCTTCCCGAAGACCGTAACTTTCTAAATAGTCAGCAACGCCAGATAGAGCTTGTATAAGAATGTTACATATACACTAGCGCCACGTAGTGAGTCAATTCTGCGTTATTTTCCATACCATTTTGAAGGCGGCAGTTATTTAAGTAACCTTCCCGAAGACCGTAACTTTCTAGATAGCCAGCAGCGCCAGATAGAGCTTGTATAAGAATGCTACATATACGCTAGCGCCACGTAGTGAGTCAATTCTGCGCTATTTTCCATACTATCTTGAAGGTGGCAGTCATATGAGTAACCTTCCCGAAGACCGCATCTTTCTAAATAGTCAGCAGCGCAAGATACAGCTTGTATAAGAATGCTGCATATACTCTAGCGCCACGTAATGAGCGAATTCTGCATTATTTTCCACGCCATCTTGAAGGTGGCAGTCATTTGAGTAACCTCCCGAAGACCGCAACTCTCTAGATAGTCAGCAACGCAAGATACAGCTATTATAAGAATGCTACATATACGCTAGCGCCATGTAGTGAGTCAATTCTGCGCTATTTTCCATACCAACTTGAAGGCGGCAGTCATTTGAGTAACGTTCCCGGAGACCGCAACATTCTAGATAGTCAGCAGCGCAAGATATGGCCTGCATAAGAGTACTACATATACACTAGCGCCACGTAGTGAGTAATTTCTGCGCTGTTTTCTATACCATTTTGAAGGCGGCAGTTATTTAAGTAACCTTCCCGAAGACCGTAACTTTCTAGATAGCCAGCAGCGCCAGATAGAGCTTGTATAAGAATGCTACATATACGCTAGCGCTACGTAGTAAGTCAATTCTGCGCTATTTTCCATACCATCTTGAAGGCGGCAGTCATTTGAGTAACCTTCCCGAAGACCGTAACTTTCTAAATAGTCAGCAACGCCAGATAGAGCTTGTATAAGAATGTTACATATACGCTAGCGCCACGTAGTGAGTCAATTCAGCGCTATTTTCCATACCATCTTCAAGGCGGCAGTCATTTGAGTAACCTTCCCGAAGACCGCAACTTTCTAAACAGTCAGCAGCGCAAGATAGAGCTTGTATAAGAATGCTACATATACGCTAGCGCCACGTAATGAGCGAATTCTGCATTATTTTCCATACCATCTTGAAGGTGTCAGTCATTTGAGTAAACTTCTCGAAGACCGCAACATTCTAGATAGTCAGCAGCGCAAGATATGGCCTGCATAAGAGTACTACATATACACTAGCGCCACGTAGTGAGACAATTCTATAATCCATACAATCCGACGAAAAGCCCTTGATCTGCTAAACAACTTTGTCGAAGACACCAACGTGCTATACGGTCAGGATCACGAGTTATTCCATGTTGGAACCAATTATGTCAATTCGTCCACTTTTTTTACGTCCAAAACTTGAATTAACGTCCTCTTGTTTTACGTCCAAAATTTGAATTAACGTCCTCTCGTTTTACGTCCGAAATTTGAATTAACGTCCACTTTTTTTACGACCGATTTGATTTACGTCCCCCCAATAGTGGACGTAAAACGAGATTTGAGTGTATTAGAATTTCGAATGAATCCATAATCCTGAATGTTATGAGATTCATATTCCGTCTTGTCAAAATCATACTCGATGTTTTGATCAAGGATTTTTGGAACAATATACACATGAATACTGTTTTTATTACAGTCGGCCTTATCCTGCGTATTGTTGTTTATATTGGGATCCCCTAGTAGTTCAAAGCTTCCATAGTCTCGTGCTATTCCGCTCTTGATTGAACTTTTATCCTTATTTGGATTGTTGGTACCATTAGTGATATTGGCTAAAGTCCTTGCTTGTTGCCTAGTGATCACATTTATTCTTTTTGAGATATTAGCCTTGTGCTGTTTGATCTCATTATGTATTTGAGCAGTGATTTGATCAGCAGAATCACAATTACTCAATTGAATACGACTCAATGCGTCTGCGACGGCATTGCTTTTGCCAGGTGTGTACATCACCTTGAAATCATATTCCTCTAATAATATACGCCATCTCATCAACCGATCTGATGCTTCTGAGATGTTAAAGAGATATACCAAGGGTTTATGATCAGAATTAACTATAAATTCTTGTCCATAAACATACGGTTTGAAATGTTTGATTGCCCACACAATGGCAAGCAATTCTCTTTCCACGGTAGAATAACGCCGTTCAGCTGGATTTAAAATCCGACTAGCATAAGCGATAGGTAAATTAACTCCTTCATTTGAAAGAACTGCACCAATTGCAACATTGCTAGCGTCAGTAGTAATTACAAACTTTTTAGCGAAATCAGGATATTGTAGAATAGGAGAGCTTGTCAACAACGATTTCAACTCATTGAAAGATCGTTGACAATTTTGACTCCAAACAAATCGTTCTCTTTTTCGTAATAATTTGTTTATAGGTTCTGCCAAATTCGCTAAATTTGGAATGAATTTGCGATAATAGCTAAGTATTCCTAAAAACATTTTAACTTCCTTTGCATTCTTTGGCGTAGGGAAATTTTGTATTGCGTAAATTTTAGTTTCATCAGGCATTATACCATTAGAAGTTATTTTATGCCCTAAAAATATAGTCTCTTTTTGTAAGAAATTGCATTTACTTGGTTGGAGTTTCAAATTATTCTCCCTGAGACGTTCTAAAATTTCGCACAATTTTGAATTATGTGATTCTAAAGTATCTCCATACACAACAATGTCATCCATATATATAAAACATTTAATGCCTTGTATACCAGTTAAAACTGTGTTCATTAAACGTTGAAAAGTAGCTGGTGCATTTTTTAATCCAAAGGGCATACATAAATATTCGTAATGTCCATATGGTGTAGAAAAAGCTGTTTTGGCTGCATCTTGAGGATCCATTTTAATTTGATGAAAACCACTAGCCAAATCTAAATTTGAAAAATATCTAGCTTTTCCTAACTGATCCAATATCTCTGAAATCAATGGTAACGGATATGCATCACTAATTGTTACGTCATTAATTTTTCTAAAATCGATTACCACACGCCATTTTTTTTCACCATTCGCACCAGGTTTCTTTGGAACAACAAGTAGTGGAGAATTCCAAGGTGAATCACTTTCTTTAATAAGACCATCTTGTAACATTTTTTTAATTTCCCCATCAACAACTTCCTTATGAACTTTCGGTAACCTATACTGTCTTGTAAAGATAGGTTTGTTACTCGATGTCTTAATCTTGTGTGTTGTTGCATCAGTGCAAGACAACTTATCATCTTCAACGAAAAACACATCTTGATATTCATCAATAATATCAATGATTGACGATTTTTCTTGAAAATTTAAATTTTCCAAATTTACATCTTTCAAAATTTTGTTCCTTCTTTCCCTACTATTTTCTAAGGACAAAATTGAATAATTAGATGTAGGTTCAAACTCTATAGAATTAAGGTTTATTTCAACTTCTTCATGCGTGCCGTTAAAAATTGGAACGTAAACAAAATTATTACTCGGTTTTACGAGGCAATTGCCCATATATATAGGTTTATTGAAAAATTGTTTTGAGTGACAAATTAATTCTTCATTTGTCGGAATGAATATTTGTGCCACGACTTCCATACGAGGTGGTATTTTAATAATATTTCTAGCTTTCATTGTGTCAATACAAGGATTACTAGGTTGTTTAAAAATTTTAAAACATTTATCCCTATAATCAATAATACACGGATAGTCCCTAAAAAAATCACTTCCTAAAATTCCATCACAAGGAATTGGAAAATCATTATTAACTACCCGAAAATTAAAATTTCTTTGAAAATTTTCAAATAAAAATGTTATTTCTGATGAACCAATTGTCAACACAGCATCAGAAGTAACACCAGAAACTTCAACTATATTTCTTCTATCTATTTTACAGACATTGAATTTTTTAATGATACTGATTTCAGCACCGGAATCTAACAAAAATAATAAAGGCAATGATTTTAAATCAGTTTGGATTAAAATCAAAGCCCTATTTGTATAACTTCTTTCTTCAAAAGGAATTATTATATTTTCAGTACATTCAAAAGATTTAAATCTTGAATGTCTGGTGCCATTTTCTTCGGGTCCTCCAAGTTTTTTGACTCCAAAATATTAACTTGGTATTTTTGTTTGTGGCGACAGTTTCTTTCAATATGCCCTATCATGCCACAAAAATTGCAAATAGGTCTAGTTTGAACATTACCTACTGGTTCAGTTTTAATTACAGGCTTATGTTGGCTATATTTGTTATACCTGTTTTCATTATTAGATGGTTTGGGCCTACCAAAATGTTGCCCCCGGCTAGGTCCAGCTTGATTCTGACCATTGCCTACATTATTTAAATTACATCTATTTTTATAACTAGATTCAAGCACTACGGCATAGTCCGCTGCTTTCTCTAGTTCAGTAAAATTATTTGATTTAACTATATTTCTGACATCGGGTATCTTGATGCCATTAATAAAGTATTCGAGGATTAATTTTGAATAAATATAATCCACTGGCTCAATATCTTTAACTGTTAAGGAAGATTTTTTCAAAAGCTCTTCCGAAATTAATAGCATTTTTTCGTATAAAAAGACCGCTCTATCGCCATACGACTTCGCGTCTTCGTAATCTTTCTGTTTCAAATTTGTCACTTGTGTGAACAACACACTTAAAGGGGTATCATCCCCATATTTTTTAAATAGAACAGTTTCTATTTCTCGAAAAGTTGTACAATTTCGGCACAGAGTAAATGCCTCATTATTCAACTTTTGCTTAATTACTTTTACTAGACCGCTGTGATCAGCCCCGTCTTGGAATTCACTATAAAAGTCGGTGCATATTGCAACGAACTGCGCAAAATTTTTCTTCCCTGAAAACTTGGGAATCGCATCCCTAGCTTCCTTTGAATCGAAATTTGCCATATTAATTTGGCTTGGGGAGGGAGGTTCGTCTGGTGATAAAAATTCTTCTTCTTCTTCTTCGCTATCAGCTTCGACTTCTTAAAGTCAAGAAACGCGGCATTAACAACAATTAGGGATAGGAAAAAAAACCTAACCTTTATAAAAGTTACCTTGCCGAAAAAAAAAAAAAATTACAGTTTGTCTACACACAGTTGTACAACTAAATTATTTTAATCTTACTTGGGTTGATAGCTTCGTCTACGCGACCGTCCTTCCTTCTCCAGCTGGTTGATGATATTTTCGATCAAAAAGTTGGAAACCTCTCGTCCAACCGTCCAATGGAAATCTCTCGTCCACTCGTCCAACGGAAACCACTCGTCTACTCGTCCAACGGAAACCACTCGTCTACTCGTCCAACGGAAACCACTCGTCTACTCGTACAACGGAAATTACTCGTCTACTCGTACAAGGGAAACCACTCGTCTACTCGTACGACGGAAACCACTCGTCTACTAGTAAAAACCACCACACTGAATCTGGTCGTCTTTCGCTCGGTTTGGCACTTCTGGTGTTGGCTGGTCTTTATTCACTATACTGGGTAGCACTTGCAGTTTTTTCTTCAATGTTCTCAGCACCACGCTCACTTGTTACTTCTTAGTTACTTGATAATGTGAACGATTTATCTTCTGGTGCTGCTGTGTTAGTTTTTGAACACGGGTTTTCTCAGGGTTATTTATATATACCCTTTTTACGAGAAAAACTGGATTGGGCTTTGAGTACGGTTTATCACGAGAAAAACTTGAAGAAGAGAAGAAATCACCGCTGCCACCAAATTGTGGCGTGTGATATTCTACAACGATGTAGTGAATTCGACTACTTTTGAATTACTGAACACTGTCCCGACGGGAAGACAGTCTATTTATTTGATTTTCCACTGTGCGTCCCTTTCGTAGCCCTCTTTGTAGGGGTTCTCCCCTAGTAACATTTCTAATCTAACGGTCTAACGGTTTTCTACTAGGGTTCCACCCTAGTTGCCTAAACATTCTATTGGGGTGAATATACATTATTCCCCTACTGCTACTATAATTAAAACCCCTATGCTTTTGCGCATGGGTTTAATTTATGGCTTTACATCCCTAAAAGGAAACAGCGCGTGCGCTTCGTTAACCCTACTCAAATAGCGCTTAAAAATGACAGATGTTCAGAATGAAACATCTGCTAGCTAGCTTGTGGTTAGAACGACAAAAAAACCGTTGACTAATAATCTGCTAAAAGAAAGCTACGAAAGGAAATAGAAAAGAATAGTGATATCGTCATATCACACCAGAGATTACTTTTGTAATCATGTACGAATTAATTAGGTAATCAGAGGTAATCTTTATAGTAATCAATGATAATCTTAGGTAATCATTGGTAATCATGATTAATTTTTAGTAATCACAAGAAATTGATTGCTGGTAATCAGAGGTAATCAGTAAAGTAATCAAAAGTAACATTTTTCTAACGTGCGTAGTAATCATTGCTGTTGGAAGCCCCTTGGTATACTATAGCAATCACTCAGAAAACCGAATTTCGAAAGGAGGGCCAGTGGGACGAGTGTCTAGTATCATTCGACTCAGTTTCAAAAACTGACCATTTTCTGTGTGTGTGTGTGTGTGTGTGTGTATGTGTGTGTGTGTGTGTATGTGTGTGTGTGTGTGTATGTGTGTGTGTGTGTGTATGTGTGTGTGTGTGTGTATGTGTGTGTGTGTGTGTATGTGTGTGTGTGTGTGTATGTGTGTGTGTGTGTGTATGTGTGTGTGTGTGTGTATGTGTGTGCGTGTGTGTATGTGTGTGTGTGTGTGTATGTGTGTGTGTGTGTATGTGTGTGTGTGTGTGTATGTGTGTGTGTGTGTGTATGTGTGTGTGTGTGTATGTGTGTGTGTGTGTGTGTGTGTGTATGTGTGTGTGTGTATGTGTGTGTGTGTGTATGTGTGTGTGTGTGTATGTGTGTGTGTGTGTGTATGTGTGTGTGTGTGTATGTGTGTGTGTGTGTGTATGTGTGTGTGTGTGTGTGTATGTGTGTGTGTGTGTGTGTGTGTGTGTGTGTGTGTGTGTGTGTGTGTGTGTGTGTGTGTGTGTGTGTGTGTGTGTGTGTGTGTGTGTGTGTGTGTGTGTGTGTGTGTGTGTGTGTGTGTGTGTGTGTGTGTGTGTGTGTGTGTGTGTGTGTGTGTGTGTGTGTGTGTGTGTGAGTGTGTGTGTGTGTGTGTGTGTGTGTGTGTGTGTGTGTGTGTGAGTGTGTGTGAGTGTGTCTGTGTTTGTGTGTGTGTGTGTGTGTGTGTGAGTGTGTCTGTGTTTGTGTTTGTGTGTGTGTGTGTGTGTGTGAGTGTGTCTGTGTCTGTATCTGTGAGTGTGTGTGTGTCTGTGAGACGACGACACCCCATCAGTCATACACTCAGGTACTTTTTTTACACGGTTTAGTTTTTTGAGTATTAAGAACGGGGTAACTTAGAGACCATTCATTTATTTGTCAATACATTTGGAAGTAGCTCGACATTCCTCACGTAGATTGTAAATAGTTCCTTAGCTGCACCATTTTCGAGTAATCGAAAAAACAAACGGTGTAAAAAAGACTTGAGTGTATATACGTTTGCCATACGGACGGTGGCCATACGTACGATTGCCATACAGACGAATGCCATAATGTATGTTTGCCATAATGAACGGGAGCCATAATGTACGTTTGCCATAATTCATATTTTTGGTATGGAGGCCCAGAACTACACTTCAACCAGTTCAAAGCTTAAAGGACCAGCGCAACCAAATCGCAAGAGGCCTAATCGATTTAGCCGCTTTTCATTTTATAAATAGTATCTCGATGCGAGGACTAGGGAAAACTAACTAGAGGACGGTAAGCCTAGGAAAACGTAAAGACCTTGACAGATGTGATTTCTGCGGGGGGGCTGCCCCCTCTGTGTATGTTTGTATGTATGCGTGTACCATTTATAATTTTGCAATTTGCATTGAAATTACAGGAACAGTGACGAAACCTGCAGTCACTCCACAGTTATGGATCATTTCGTATTTTGCGATGGATTATTGAATAAAAAATTAGCTTATATGTCACGATAGCTTTGATAGCAAAAATAGAAAGCTAATTGTATAGGCTTTTAAGATAACTATGGGTTTTGGTTGAATAATAATTGTAAAACCACATTTCAAGCAGTTATCCTACCTTTGTCTAACCCAAAATTATGGATCATTGCGATAAATGGTCACAGTTCAAAGGATCAAAGCGTTACATATTATGAATCAACGGAAGCAATCAAATCGAGTTCATAACATTTTTGTCGTTAATAGCAATCAACGAAATGGAATGGAACTATCATCACGAAATCTCACATGCTTCTTGGTTTTGCGGATGACGTCGATATCATCGGAATCAACCGTAGAGCAGTGGAAGAGGCCTTCAGGCCCTTTAAAAGGGAAGCTGCGAGATTGGGACTTACCATTAACACCGCCAAAACGAAGTACATGGTTGCTGGTAGGGAACGTGGGAGCCCAAGTGGTGTTGGTGCCGAGGTTAAGTTAGATGGGGAACGATATGAAGTAGTGGAGCAATTTATATACCTTGGTACACTCGTGACATGTAACAACGATGTAAGCCGCGAAGTGAAACGACGAGTTGCAGCCGCGAATCGGGCTTTCTTCGGATTACGTAGCCAGCTGAAGTCCCGTAGTTTGCAAATTCGCACAAAACTGGCGCTATACAGAACACTAATCCTCCCGGTGGCCCTTCACGGACACGAATCATGGACGCTAAACGAAGCTGATCGGCGAGTGCTAGGGGTTTTTGAGCGTAAAATTCTGCGATCTATACTTGGTGGCAAAATGGAAAATAGAGTGTGGTGGAGACGCATGAATCACAAGCTGTACCAAGTATACAAATATGCTGATATAGTGAAGGTAGTGCAATGTGGCAGGCTGCGGTGGGCTGGACACGTGGCCAGAATGCCAGATGAAAGAGTAGCCAAAACTATTTTCAGCAGAGAACCAGGAAGAGGCCGTAGACTCCGAGGCAGACCCCGCACCCGGTAGGTGTGTGCTGTCGAAGACGATGCACGTTCAGCTGGTGTTCGTGGGGATTGGAGAACGGCAGCCCAGGACCGACGGTACTGGAGGACCATAATTCGTTCGGCGCAGGATCAGTAACGGACCGTTGCCAATAAAAAAAAGCAATCAACGAAACTAATGTGATAAAACGATTTGTATGGTGAATTGAAAGACATTATAATATGTTATAATCATTTGTTTTAGAGTTTCTTCGGCTACAACGCACAGCCATACGGACAGCGCGGATTTTTTTAAACGAACTTTCTTATCTCAATATCTACAAATGCCGCTAAGTTGTATTCAATCTTTTGATGTCAAATGAAAGATATTTTTATGGGGATTCCAATATTTTGGTTCATGCTCAGGCTCACAGTACGCGTCTGTATCTAGGTCATTTGACGATGAACCGCATTTGACCCTACTTTCCTCGCGGAGATTTATTGATTAATAACTCTGAAACCTGCTGAGATAAAACAGATATTTTTGTGCCATAAGAAAGCTCTTTTTATATGAACTCAGATGCCATGGTATTGGATTGCGATAAAAAATAGCTGTTATATGATTTTTTTTCAGTCAACATCGTGAAATTTAGGGTAGTACGATCGTTATTTGGACAAAGCTACAAGAGACAACGAGGTGCTATGGAAAAACACCAAGCTATTTATTTATTTATTAATCGAAAATTCATGTAACTTGAGACATTTGCCTCTTTTAATGCTACAATTTGTTATTTGCTTTTGAGAACATGTGAAAACTTACAAACTAAATTGTTTCTCAAGTTACCACAAACCTAATTTATGCTGTTGAGGTGCAGAAGTAAATCTCGTTTAAAATTTTGTTTGGATAAACTATTTTTGACGTTATTTGGCAAATTGTTCCATAAAACTATGCCTCTAGAGAACAGTGACTGACCATAATAATTTGATGAATGGTAAGGAATTAATAAATTATTTACGCGTGTATTTCGAAAAGGTATCAACTTGGTAAACAAATAGTTTGGCATCTTATTGGTTTATATAGTAACAATATAGTGCAGGCTCTATAACCATAGAACTGCGAAAATTGACATCCTAACAATTGTTTTTGTAAATAAGAGACTCTTCCAAGTGTAGGAAGTAATCTGTGACAGCGAAATGATGTGAAAATTTTTCAAGTCCGATTTTGTTTCTAATTTTTATGAAAAAGTATTTTATTGAAAATTTTACATTACTGACTGTGAAGATCATAAAAAGATTATAAAAAATTCATTTCGGTATTTACATTCACCATTTGTCGCGATCCCACATCGAAAAATCAGAGGGGTTGTGCACAAAACACGACCGCATAGGTGACGTAGGACCACGTAAGTTTCTTTGTAGCGATAGTAGGATGTATCCATGTATATAATAATACGATTCTTCATATATACAAGCTACATCCGTAACGGTCATCAAAGTAGAAACATTGTATACATTCAATCCTCAACCGATTTTGGAGTTATATCCATGAATTGATTGAATCTATTTTATTAAAACGAAACCAAGTTAGTAACTAAACCAAACAGTGAATAAATTTGTATGATATGTTTCTACGTTGAATAGTGCTTTTCCTTTGGTAATCGGTAGACGGTACGCGCGAGTTTTCAAAAAGTTGAAAATTTTGCGCAACTTTTCTGCGGCTTACAAAAGGACACGGATAAAGCATTTACAACCTGCAGACGTATTGGAAGTCGCAGAAAATGTCACCTGTGACCAGAAAACTTATTACCGTCATTGGTTGGTCGTCCGCAATGGCGAAAAATTCAACTTTTCCCTCGTTGACTGTGTTAATTATGGTATTAACTGGGCAAGAAAATATAATAAACTCTTCAATCGTTGTGTGGTCCTTAAAAGAACCGATTGTTTGATTATCATAACTCCTGCTTGCAATAAACTTGCACTAACGCATTTAACGTAATTCTCTGTTCGGTAAATTGGAGTACCGATAACCGCTAACCAGGCACGGCTTGTTGCAACGGACCAACCGGAAAGCCTCAGCAGCTATGAGATCAACGAAACCGTTCGTGTATGGTCCTGAATCACGAGAAATACCACTCCAAGTGGCGTGGGATGCTTCTGGTCGTTTTGTTGTCGCGAGCAGCATAATTCCTGCCAATTACAGGACTTCAGCAGCCAACTATGCCATCACGGCAACGAAATGAACCACCAGCAACAAGCGAACAGCAGCGCGAGGTGATCGGTTAAAATTATTGCAAAGAAGCGAATAATCAGATCAATCTAAGTTAAATAGAATTTAAATCTGTGAGTGAAAATTCTTCAAATCTTCATGAACAAATGTTTCGTTCTTAAAAGAACGGTTTTTCAACGTGATATGCTGGAAATTTAAGCCTTCTTTTCCGTCTTCTTGGGCAGCAACAAAACAGTTTGAATGTTCGAAAAGACACTTCTCATAGCAGCGGTGACACGGGACAGCAATTTGTTCAACTCTTCGTTGTTGCGGATGGCCAGCTGCAAGTGACGATAATTCTGATCGTTTCGTTTTCGCGAACAGCATATGTCCTCCCAATTCCAGAACTCCTGTCGCCAGATAGTCCATCACGGCAGCGAAATGAGTGCTCCAGCTCCAACACCTCGCTTGGTGAATTTGCATGTCTTCGTTGCCTTATCCGTGGGAAGCAGCAACAGCTGAAGCTCAACAATTTTCGATCGGATTCTATAGGGCGTAAATTAAATACAATCATAAGGAAGCTTAACCCATAGCTTATATCGTATATATTTCTGTCATCCGTGCTAGGGAAGCACTGACGAAGGAAGGCAAAAATATGAAAATAATTCAAATTTTCAAAATCAATTCAAAAACAACAATTTTTCAAATTCATTTTCAAAAACAAAATCAATAGTTTTCTATATTGTCAATATTTTCAATCGATTTCCCGATCAACTGGTGTAAATATCTTGGAAATCTATTGAAAATTGACTGAATTATAAGCCGAAGCGTGAAAACGCGTTTCTACTTTGATGACGTCATTTCCAACAACCAATCACGAAGCGAAAATTCTGGTAAAACATAGGTTCATTATTTTCAATTTTTCAATAGTTCAACATCAAGAATCCACACTTTTCTTTATTTGGGTCAATTCTTAGAAGATTTTCCAATCGATTGGTGTAAGAATATTGAAAATCGATTGGAAAACCGCTGAGCTATTAGCGCTCAAAACCTTTCATTTTTCGTGACGCTCGCATTTTTCGATTTTTTGGAATGACACCCTATCTCAAAACTTGCCGTAAGACGTAGTCCTACGTCAAAAAATCGTTTTGTGTTTGTCGAGACAGCAACAGGATTACGCTCCGCCGCACATAGGAGTATTTGGCCCAAAAAGTTGGCCATAAGTCCGAAATATGAAATGCATGATTTTTATTTATATGTAGTAGATACTAATCTCAGCATAGTCTACTAGTCACGTTAGTATGATTTTGAACTGAATTTATGCTTTTCTTCGCTCAGCAAGCTGCCTATTTAGAACGCCATTCGGCAGTAAATTTTTTCGCTTTTAAAATGCGTTCTTCCGCTCGTTGGTGCAAAAACCTAAAAATCCGAGTGAAATAGTGTCTATTCACCATGGGTAAGTATTTATCAGCAAAGAAGGATGTTATTCAATAGTTTTCATGTATAATTGCATAAAATTAATGAATGTCTTCGATACGAATAGTGATTACGAAAATTACCCCAAAAATAGTGGTAAGATCTTAATACTTTAATCAATGTTTTGGTAACCTTCCGAGCATGTCCCGGCAAAATTTCAATCACCATCAGATAGGTCAAACATCACAGAATATAGTGGAATCGAAAAATCTTCCGCATGGTTCCGCTTTGTCGTTTTTTAGACATTTAATTATTTTAAAGTAGGAGTCGTGCGGGTAAGACCGGCACAGGGGATAAGACAAGCACGCATAGAGTTTTACTAGAATGCATTAATCAATTGTGTTATTAAAGACTCAACATATTTGTATTTATTATTTCAGATGTTTTAAAACAGATCGAGCTTACTATAAGTCGTAAAATATCAAAATAATAAACAAAATAAACGCGAGTGTCGCTGATGCGCAGCCCGTTGTAACTTTTCGCGAGTAGGTTTTAAGCTTTATTTCTCAGAAGAAGTTTCAAACTAAATTTTAAGATTTTATATATTCTAACTAGCATTGTTTTTCATAAGTGAGATTTAAGTAGAAATATGATTAATAAATGTATAAAAATCGTCTTCTTAAAAAACGTACCTTGGGAGTAAGACCGGCACCTTTCGAACGGGGTAAGAAAGGCATATTTGCAGGTCGCCGGCAACAGTCACAGTCTGCGTTTGTCTCGCCCTGAATCATTTCACACACTCGTTCAAAGTCATTTATAGAGAAAAAGATGTTAATCAATGTTACGGAGAACCCTCATTATGGTTACCGTACATGTACCGTATTAATGACTATCGTCCGATGGTCAGTAAACTGACCACTTTCGCGGAGGTTAACGGAAGTTATTCGGCTCTGGTCATTAAGGTATATGATTTGACTTCTATTGGATTTGCCATCGATTTCAAGAGTGATTCGAGAAAGTACATGATGTTTTGACTTAGACTTTGACTTTGACTTGTTTAGACTTCTGCTTAATTCGGATCCATTGCTTAGTAGCTCAAGGCCGATACCAAGAAAAAAAGCAAACCTTTTTCGACCGAAACGTTGAAGATGTTGGAGGCAAATCAATTTCAAACTGAAGAATATGAGAAATGCAGCGACTATGAAACAGAAGACTATACGTACACACCTACACATTTACATACATACATACACTTTTACATCACACATACACCTGTACTAGCTCACATACATACTGACACACATACATACACACATCCCAACACCTAATAAATGGTTATGTTCTTAATCGGTTTTTTATAAATATAAGAGAAAGATACGAATTGAACTTTACAGGGGATTAGTTGGCAATTTCTTTAACTTCATATGCAGAGTTGGGAAATATTTAATTTCTGATCATGTTTTATCAATATCGACTGGAAAGAAGCAATTTAGAATTTTGGCCAGCTTTTTGGGGCAAATACTCCTATGTGCGCCGTCGTTGTGATAGGAAGATAATGGACAAGATTTTGCGGCAGTTGTGTTTGCCAAATTGTTGCAAGCAAAATATTGCTCACTGTAATGATGTGTATCCGACGAAAACCGTGGTCCGGATGTTGGTAACTACAAAATTTGTGTTTCAAGGCTGGTAATAGTTGCCGACGCGTTCCGCAAAAATGATGCAATAAGGGAACTTCAGTGGAAAAAGAGCCTAATTGACAATTAGGCTTATACAAATTTGAAAAAAAGTTTATGTCGCCCCTCCCCCTTCCAAAATTTTTGAAAATTGAAGGGGCAAAAAAATAAAGTGTAATACATATGCGCGGTAGGGATTTTTTTTTTTGATACCGAATTATAAGGAAATACCGAAACACACGACTTTTTGCTTTCGAGGTCGAAACCCGACTGACTAAATATATTTTCCCTATTTTCTACACGATCTACTTAAAGCTACCCTAGCCTATCAAAACCTAATTCTAATAAAAATAAAAAGGAAAACCCTAAATTCCTGAAATAGGAAAGAAAAGAACCTAACTCGCCTAGTCGTGTTCGCCTTGGTCCTCGCTGCCTTCGTTGATTCCCCGAAAACGATCACCCAAACGGGCGATCGTAACTCAACGTGATAATATCCAGATGCCCGTTCACCGCTGGTGGAATAATTATCAGCTGCTTCTCACGCTCAGCGCCTCGCGTCGCCTTTTCGATTCCTTATCCTCCCACGCAGAGCGATAATTTATTCCTGATAGCTAACGTCTTTTTATTCCGTCGCTCCCTCATCCTGTGACTACGCTTGGCAGGATGCCATTAGCCTATAACTTATTAGGGTCTTATCCGCCCTTTCTCTTTTTTTTATTACGACTCGTCATCCTGCGATCGCGGCGACATAGCTGCTAATGAATATGTAGCGACATACAGTGCTCGCTTGCTTTTTGGAGTTCTTCCACCTGCATAGTGGTCCTCGACAAACTCCGTTTGTACGAGACGAACTATTTTTCCTATGAGGCAGGCCATAAATTTTATAATCAGGAATGAGTGGCTTTGCATCCGCCCCTACTTAATCAGCTTCAACGCACTTAACCTGCGTTGGTAAGTTCGCTGGCAATGAGTCCATGTACTTTTTCCAATCTATTGATAGGAACTCAAATACCAATTAAAATCTATTTTCCTCCATCAGAACACCCTGAAGCGAAACTATGTCCGGGCGCAGCAATTCCTTCAGCCGCGAGTTTTCACGAATGGCAGTAGACTGTATTTCTTGGCTTATCATGGTAACTAATTTACCAGAAAAATTATTACGACATCTGTACACGACACCTTATGTACCTTTTCCGATTTTCTCCATTTTCTGGAAGTTTTCCGTCGTTTGTGTTGTCGTTGTCTCAATTACGATCAGACTTTTCTTGGCTCACGCGCGGGTAAACAAGAGTCGAGCGGGGTTTTGAAGTTCGTTGCTATCTTGGCAATGTATATGTGTAGCTCCATAACTGTGGGCTCGTTGGTGCCTGGATACAGCACATCCTCCGATCCTTCCGACGCTAATAGGTCTGATTATTTGTTTCAAATACAAGAAAAGAATCTAAGCTGATAACCCTACTGCTGTTGTCACAGTTTTTCTAATTTTTCTAAATGGTAAATTATATAATAAGTTTAACCCTTTAAAGACCGGCTACACCCAATGAACTCATCTAACTAGTTTCTTCTTTTTTTTTCATCTACTAAGTCTAGCAAAAAAAATCTGAATGTAATTAAAATCAATGTCCTCTCTTTTTTTTTTCTTGTTGATAATGACCCAATAGGGAATTAAAGTAAAATACATTAGTAAGAAAGAGAAACAAAAAATAAAATTGGGTGGTCTTTAAAGGTACTTTAGAGGTCTCCCGATGGTGGTGCTTCCTCCCTGGTTTTCTGAGGAGATTATAAAAGAAAGAAAGAAAAAGAAATGAATTACCATGCCACACGTTTTTTCCTTTTTTTTTTAATTCGCGATACTTCGATTGTTTAAATTGTTGCCTAGTGATTCCCGATGTAACATCTCCAGTCTATTTGTCGTCCTTTTGATAGTCCCTTTTTTTTTGTCGATTGCCGCGCGAGTCGCTTCCTTCCCTTTAACCAGATATGCAGGTAACTGCATATTCCTCTCCCCCCTTCGATTGAAAAATGGTACGCCTACCATTGCAGGTTTTCTGAAAAGAATAAAAAAAAAGAAAATTGTCGCTCCTCCACTCACTCGTCCATTCATACAGGCGGGATGGCCAATCCCTACAACCTTATCTTCACTTTTCCGAAAATAATCAGTATTTTTTCATGTTTTCTTTATTTTTTTCACTATTTCCGCTCTCTCGAAGGTTCTACTAACTAACAATTATTCTTTCGATGATCCAGCTGGCAATATAAAAGTCTATTCGTCATTGTCTTTAGGAAATCTTATTTATTTGTGATGTATGTACCCCTTCATTACCATTTTTCGTTTTCTAATTTTCTTCTCGTCATTTTAACCTCTACTTTCAACGCCTTGTCATTTATATAACTTTTATTCGATTCTCAGGTCTTCGCCTTTTATACTTCTCCATTGCTTATAATTTTCTTGAGTCCATAATTTTTTTTATCGTCTGTGGCATTGTTTCTATATTCCCTTTTTTTTTGTCAAGTTTTTCCCAAATGCGTCCTGCATGTCCATTGAATTATACAGTCTTATTTCGTCTCTAACATGCGTGATATCACCCTTTTTGTTTTACCTTTTTGTAGCCTTTCATATGCTTCTTTTTTAACTTTTTCCTCTTTCTTAGCATCATATTATTGTCGTCATCGTCATATTTCATTCCCTTCATTATTATCATTGATTTCAGTAAAGTCATAATACATTTCATTTTTTTAGTCATACGCGTTTTTAATATTTTTGTCGATCTTTTCTTTGTCAAATAACGTTTCACTCACAATGTCCATTATGTCAATTTTACTCAGTTTAAATGTGTTTTATTTTTCTATACCCCGTGTCTGGTTTTACCAATGTGTCATGCCTGCTACTTGAATTTCCTTTTAAGTCTCTTAACTAATTTTCGTCATTTACCACAACACTGTTACTCCATGTGTTTGGTTCCATTTTGCATTTATCTCCGCTTTCTTACTTTCTGTAACTCCCCTAGCTTCCGTGTCCAAATTCTTCGCTCCAAGGTCCTCAATATTGTTTTTTTTATGTCATGTTTATTTTAAAGCCCTTTGTCGGTCTGATAGTGTAGATTGTTTTGTAAATGATCATCATTCTCCCACAATCTATCTAGATCACTATCTATAAGAATGGTAGAATTCTTATCTTCGAGTCCCTATGTCGAGTATGTCCATGCTTTTTAATAACTTTGTATAATCGTCTGAGACACTGTCTCTATACCTCGTTTCATCCTTCCTTGTATTTTTGATTCGATTTTTTCCCCGTCTTTTTTTTAACTTTGTCTGTCACGCTTTTTATCCTTTCTAATTATCCTCGTTGATTATATCTTCGTTGAATGCCAACTTCCCTTCTTATGTCAGTTTGTACTAATCTTTCATTTTTATTTTCTCGTTGTCTTTTACTTGTCTCTTATACCTTTTTCCTTTTTTTTTTCATCATCATTATTGTCGTCATTATTATCAGCATATACCATTTTCATTATTTCCGTTATTATTTTCGTCATTATCACCATCATTTTCGTCATTACCATAATCATTTTCATTTTTCATCTTTTGTGCATGCATGTCTTTTAATATCCCTCATAATACGTTTTGTATATTTTTGTTATTCAGTCGTCTTTTAAATACTTAGTTTTGGTTATTATGAACCATCCTTTTTGTTTCCCCCTTTTTGTCGATGTCAATTTTTCCGTATAACATTTATTTTTGTTCATAATATAGGTCAATCAATTCCCCTTGTTCGCATACCTTATATCTTTTATTTTTCCTTTCGACGTCCTTTATCATAATTTGCCGTTTGTAAACGTTTGCATTGTCTTTCATGTCATTTTTTTAACCGATTATTTTTTTTTATATTTAAAGTCTTTTTTTTTCTCTTTGTATCTCATTACATTTTCCCAATTCTCTTGTGTCAGGTAGTCACTTTATGCATATCAATTGTTGATAGCGATTTTGTTCCCTTTTATCTTTGTTTTTGTCAAAATACAGTAGCCTGTACATAAAGAATAGTTTGCTTCGGTTTGTCATACATTCTTTTTCTTTGTCTGTTATATAGAGATACATTGTCGTTAAATATCTTTTTTTTCCTCAGTAAATGAAAACCAGAAAGAAGAAACAGAAATTTTTTTGACTATGAGTTTTGTTAATAAAAATAAAAAAAATATGGCATCCTCTTAAAAAAAATAAAATAAAAGTATCAGTGCATGAAAGTTACATTTAAGCACACACTCAAAATGTCTTTTTTTATATATATGTATTTCTGGAGATGGGGAAAAAAAAAAATTTTGGATTAAGAAAGCACCTACAAAATATATGAAATAACCTAAAATATCTTATGCAGCATACAAAAAAAAATTATAGATCAGCGTTATGCCACTGAAAGTAATACAAACTTTGTGTTTGAAAATGAAATCACTCTTGCAATAGTAATTCGTGTAAATCAATCCATTGCACCGTTTTAATTGCATAAAATTATCACTCGGAATTAGATTAGTCATTTCTAAGCCTAAAAAACATTCAAACACTTTTTTTTTTGTTATTGAACTATGTGTGTTAAGCTATAGCAGATAACTTTTTATCGCTCTTTCGGTTATATTGACAGCATAATGCATACTTTCACATCGTGCATCGGATCGCACACGGCCTATGCTATATTTGATGCTGTACTATGCCGGCCATAGTTTTTATAATTATATCATAATTCTTTAATTTTTTGAAGTTTATAAATCTTTAGTATTAATATTTTATTTAAAAAAAAAAAAAAAAAACCTTGAAAAATTCGATAAAGTATACTATTTATATATGTTAGACTTTTGCCACTTTTTCAAACAAAATCAAAGCGATGTTTAAGTTAAACAATGTATCGATATTATGTCTTTCGAAGAGAGAAGATTATCAGTATCCGTTTAATTTAACCGCAGGATTTATTTGCCACAAAGGCTGCCACTAGTCAAACAGCATCGTAATAAGTCATCATACCAGATACATAAAATGTGCTTTGCTTCGTTGATTAATTAATTAGTTAATCAATTGATTATAATTTCGCATCCCTATAGGGTAAGAAATCTAGTCTTCGACCCTGTGCTAGTTTTCGACTTACTGCTGAAATATTCATGAAATAAGCTCCTAAGGAAAAGGTAGAAAAAAGCTGTCATTTAGGATATTGTCAATGTAGATATTTTGCTAGAGATTTTTCAATATCTCACCAAGATTTAAGTTTGTATGTTCAAATAATCCAAATAATAGTTTTGTAAAATGAAATTTTAGTTCGAGTGTTTTCTTTTCGTCCAGTGAATACCGATACGAAATTAAAATTTTCAAAAATTGTGTTTATCAGGACACTGAATTCATGGATTAAATTATTATGCAGAGAAAAGGCAATATTTTTATTAAATGTTCTTTTGTTGCGGTGCATATTTGTTTTTGAATGCAGTAATTTTATCTTTAAGTTGACGAAGAAAATCTTAATTATGGGATATCTTTTTTACATGGTTGGATAAACCGCTTCAAAAGTATGGTCCATACTGCATATCGACAGGATTTTAGATGCTAGAAGAAAACAAAATTTAGACGCGAAACGCAGTTTGAAGCATCCAAGAAAACATTCATACAGATTTCAGCATTGTCGATAAACCGAAATTCGGAGGAATCGACAATAATCATAACGGGTATAGATTGAAAATTAATAAAAAGGTTGAGAAATATTCTCATAAAAATTTCTTGAACAGAGCACATTATTACACTAAAAAAAAAAAAAAATCAAATCTTATTATCAAAACAAAATTCAATACCGCAAAACTTTACGTCGGGCTATACTTCTGCTACTATATTTCATCCGCAATATAGAGAATTTTAATCCATGGTCATAATAAACAATATACGTTCTAATGCAAAAAAAAAAAAAAATTAGCCTAATACTTGGGCTCAGCACCCCAAAATTACTTAAACAACTAAACATACCATGAAGGTGTCAATTGACCACTTGCTTTTTTTTCATTTTCACAGCACTATTACACTATTCCTCTTGACTACTTTTACTAGAAAATATATTTAAAACATAACACGAAGTTTACTGCCCTACTATTTGTCTTTTTTCCGAGAAAAATATTAACGCTAATCTGTTGACAATCGCGGCAATTACAGTCTGCTAGTGCAAAATATTCATAGAGTGCAGTGTTTAGTGTTAAAGAAATTTTTATGGACCACTGTGCGACGCAATGTTTTTACGGCGGTGGAAAAAAAATCGAAAAATTTAATAGAAAAATTGCAAAACTCACCATCATATTGGACTTGCGGTTGTACCATCTCAGATAGTACGCTTCACTGCTACCCATTTTGAAAGGTGGCCTTTTAAGTCTTTTGGATCGAATGGCTTGACCAATGTTACTTACTGTGATGTATTTAGGCGATTGTGGCAGGACTTCTGATTGGTGATTCCTCGAAGCGGTTGCTCATAATCGCAAACTGTCTCCTTGTCAGTTGCATTTGCACACGTCATTTTTCGTCGATATGATTTTTCCGAAATTCAGAAACAGGGAAAACGGTGTTGACCAATTTAAAAATTTTGATAACCACAAACACAGCGAGTCCGAAACAATTATTGCGAAAATTGCGGAATAGGATTTTTAACGTAATAGGCAAAGCCGAGAAAAAAAAATTGCGAATACACTGATTCGTAAATTTATTGTAGTTCAGTGGTAGAGCAATATTAAACGGAAAAATTACTGGGCTTGGATTACACCACAGACAAGTCTCTTTTTGTTTCACTTCACTTGAGCTTCTTCTTGCCAGCTGTCCTATTAAAGTTTCTTCGCACTTTTATTGAATATTTTTTTCGTTAGAACTTGTTTATAATCAGAGAATCACAGTTTGCTGGAAATCTATTACGTTCTTTGCACTGATTACTAACTACACTGATTACCACAAAAGTTCAATTCAATTTTTTTTTAATGTTTGTAATGGTTTTTACTTTTTCGCGCTTACTGCAACCTCTTTTACTATTCAAATTTCTCGTTCCACATAATCTTAGCACAAAATCAAAAATTGTCACAGCTTTTCAATCGTAACCGATGGTCTAATTTTGCAGTAAATTGCACTTTACTTGATGGACTACCCTTTCTTCGATTTTTATTCACTTTTCTTCTTATGTCAAACAGTGACGTAAATGCGGAAACTAAACACAAACTTCTTCCAATTTTCGAGATGGCTGGTCTAATTTGATTATTGTTCACACACGGCCCAGTATGGTTGTTCTCCAGACAGAAATGGCGTTCCGAGGGAAGTATTTTTCCCTTTAGTTTTCGCTGTCACCACAATGCGCGGTAGGGATTTTTTTTTTTGATACCGAATTATAAGGAAATACCGAAACACACGACTTTTTGCTTTCGAGGTCGAAACCCGACTGACTAAATATATTTTCCCTATTTTCTACACGATCTACTTAAAGCTACCCTAGCCTATCAAAACCTAATTCTAATAAAAATAAAAAGGAAAACCCTAAATTCCTGAAATAGGAAAGAAAAGAACCTAACTCGCCTAGTCGTGTTCGCCTTGGTCCTCGCTGCCTTCGTTGATTCCCCGAAAACGATCACCCAAACGGGCGATCGTAACTCAACGTGATAATATCCAGATGCCCGTTCACCGCTGGTGGAATAATTATCAGCTGCTTCTCACGCTCAGCGCCTCGCGTCGCCTTTTCGATTCCTTATCCTCCCACGCAGAGCGATAATTTATTCCTGATAGCTAACGTATTTTTATTCCGTCGCTCCCTCATCCTGTGACTACGCTTGGCAGGATGCCATTAGCCTATAACTTATTAGGGTCTTATCCGCCCTTTCTCTTTTTTTTATTACGACTCGTCATCCTGCGATCGCGGCGACATAGCTGCTAATGAATATGTAGCGACATACAGTGCTCGCTTGCTTTTTGGAGTTCTTCCACCTGCATAGTGGTCCTCGACAAACTCCGTTTGTACGAGACGAACTATTTTTCCTATGAGGCAGGCCATAAATTTTATAATCAGGAATGAGTGGCTTTGCACATATTATGTTGCATTCTTTAGTGATAAGCAGATTTTCTACAGTTCACCGAGTTTGCATCTCTAAATTACCCTATATGTGCAAAGTTAAAGTAATTATCCGCTTAGTCTCGATCAACTTTTCTTCACCAACTAAGGTTTTTGATTCCTGCTACCTGTGCTTGAAATCAGACTTTTGGCTCCATTTACTTTAAATCTTATTCCATTTTATTTTAACTTGTTTTAAAAGAACCGAATTAGATTGAGGCATCAATAAACTAAACAATATATTAGTGAAATTTGGTACCGCTTTTGACGAATATATTCCGAAGTGCAGGAGGGTTATATTATGCTGTCATCGGAAGTAGATAGATTAAAATAGAAATACAACAAATTAGGCACTCCGGAATATCAGCTTTCAGAACTTTCGGGGCTCCAATTGGTCGTTTTATTCCGTAGTGTCAAGAACTTACCCTAATTTTGGATGTTGGGGACATAAAGCTTATAATTTTACCTTACAAATAGAATATTTTACCATGCATTAAATGTATGCAGAAAGGATGTTACTGAATAGTTCGAAACTTTTCGGACTATTGTCATGTTGTGATTATCATTGGGATCAATTGTGGCCCCGACATTAACATCAAATCAAGTCATGTTAAGTTATACTACTTTTGTACTGTGCATCTTCTTCTGCTTTAAAAATGGAGTTTTAGTATGGATTATGGCAATGTGCGAAACTGGAATTAAATTGGAATAACATTTTCATTGCTAGGCAGTCGTAACGGTTTATCTCTCCAAACATTTCAATGATTGGTTTGGTTTTGAACTAAAATTTAAGAACTGTACAACATTTTTGTATTAAATATGCATTAATATGGAAAAATAAACACTGGTTTCTACTCCTTTGTTTCGGTTTTGAAGGTTTGATGTTATTACAGGACATTTTGCAGGCCTTAAAAAATTTAGATGCCTCAAAAGGCCCTGGACCCGACGGAATCCCTCCAGTTTTCATAAAAAATCTTGCAATGGAGTTTACAGCTCCTTTGTTTTGGCTTTTTAACTTAGCACTGGAATCCGGAATCTTTCCAAAAATATGGAAAAGCTCTTTTCTAGTACCTGTCTTTAAATCAGGTAGGAAATCTGACGTACGTAATTATCGTGGTATTGCCATAATCTCTTGCATTCCAAAACTTTTCGAAGCAATTATTAATGAAAAATTATTCCTGCAAATTAAAAACAGAATTACAGAAATGCAACACGGTTTCTTCAAAGGACGCTCGACTACGACAAATTTACTGGAATTTATTGACTATTCATTGAATGCAATGGATAATGGAAACCATGTAGAAGCACTTTATACGGACTTTAGCAAAGCATTTGATCGCATTGACATACCAATGCTGCTTTTCAAATTGCAAAAAATTGGAATTTAACCAGGGCTCCTGAAATGGCTTGAATCGTATTTATCTAATCGCCAACAAATAATTAAATTTAACGGAAAGAACTCGAGTCCAATTCAAGTCACTTCTGGGGTCCCTCAAGGCTCTCATTTGGGACCTCTTCTTTTCATTTTGTATGTAAACGACATTTCCTTCATTCTCAAGAAACTTAAAGTGCTAATATATGCCGATGACATGAAGCTCTTTTTGGAAGTAAAAAATGAAGAAGACATCAATGTATTCCAGAATGAAATACACATATTCTACACATAGTGTAAAAAAAGCCTATTAGAACTCAGTGTAAAAAAATGCAATCTAATAACATTTACCAGAAAAAGAACTACACCAGAACTCTCAATCAGATTAGGAAATCAAACAGTAGAAAAATGTGAAAAAGTTAGGGATTTAGGAATTATCTTAGACTCCAAGCTAAATTTTATCGACCATTATAACGCAATAATACACAAGGCAAATAACATGCTAGGTTTCATTAAACGTTTTAGCTACAATTTTTTGGATCCATACACCATCAAAACATTATACATTGCCTATGTAAGGTCAATACTGGAATACTGCAGCATTGTATGGTCACCGTTTTCCATCACGCACGAAGAGAGAATAGAATCAGTACAAAAACAATTTCTCTTATATGCCCTTCGTAAATTAGGTTAGACAACGTTTCCTCTTCCATCATACGAAGCACGCTGCATGCTTATAAATATACAATCATTAAAAGAGCGTCGTAAATATGCAATGGTCTTATTTGTAAACGATATCGTTTCGCAGCATATTGACTCAGCAACACTTTTATCAAAACTGAACTTTTATGCACCTACTCGGCAACTACGTAATCGAAATTTATTTGCCATAAGCCATTATTGCACAAATTATGCAAAATTCGGTCCATTAAATCGTATGATGGCCTCGTACAATCAATACTGCGAAACCATTGACTTTACAATGTCTCGGCATAGACTTAAACATCACTTTCAGTCAACACATAATCGTAACGCGTAGCGAACGATACAAAAGAATAAGTACACTTTTTAATCATTTCATTTAATTATAAGACTTTTATATGAGAAAATTGTATATATTATACTAGTCTACATCGGTTGACGAAATAAATAAATATTTTTTTCTTGCCAACACCCCCCCCCTTGAACAATATTTCGAGACCAGGACATAAACTATTTTCCAAATTTGTATAAGCCTTATTGCTGATTAGGTGAAAAAATCATTATCGGATATAGAGGAACAAGGGGTAAGAAGGCCCGGCGGGGTAAGAGGGACCACATCGATTTCGTCAAGAAATCCTTAAATTTTCTACAAATGCCCCAGAATGTTTTGTTTATTAGCCTATCTAAACACTTTCGAGGCAACCTGTGGCACTCGGTCGTATCCAACGTCAAAACTAGAATCAAAACAAACTTTTCGTTCGCAGTGTCTTCATGCGATATAATTTCAGCAGCAACAAATTTAAGGTTTTTCAGCAAAAAAAGCTAAGTATTTTGACGTTTCTCGTACCACTGCCTTTAATTGGGTAATTCCTGTTCTGCGTGTGGCGGAAAATGTATATAAAATAGTACGGATTGAGAGATAAAAGCAAAATAATGCAAATTGTTAGCTAGGGGTAAGACGGGCCATTTTTCACGGGGTAAAAGGGCCATGCGTCATAGTGCTCATAATTGCCTAAAGTTCTTCTGTTTAGTGTCTTAATAGATTTTAAAAATATTGAATGAAAAAAAAAACCTTTTTCCTGTTAAATTTGACTAACTATTTTATTATTCTGACAGATAAGCATTTCGTTTACGACTAGCAGGCTTCAGCAGTGTCTTTTTCGAAAAAAAGTACACCTGTAATAAAAATCATCCCTGAATCTGAGATCATCCTGTCTAACACAGAGCCTCCCACGTCAAAAGAAGCCAACAAGTGCCATTCGAATAACACGATCAATGTAAGTTTGGATCTAACGGAATCAAAATTCGATGATTCCAATTCACTTAACGTTGCCTTCTTTACATTCACCTAAAATTAATGGTATTCGAAGAGTAAACGTCCTGCTGACAAATCCACAAAAATTACGCCAAGAAAAGAGTAAATAAAAACCAGTGGAGTAAAATAACGTCTACTCTTATTTTCAAAATTGAACTAGTAGTAAAGTTCCTTCTTATAGCAGGTGTCTAAATTATACTATACCTTATTTTAGCATGTACCTAAAAACCCCTTAAGAACTTGTCCTTACTTAGTTAATAATATTGAAATTATGTTTACAACTCAAAGAAACCTTCAAATCTGCCACAATCCGCCTTACTCCGCCATGGTCTTACCCCTTTGGTGGTCCTTCTTACCCCGCCTGGTTGTGAACGAGTAATTTTTAGACGTTTCGAAAATTGATGAAAAATCACGGAAAAATAAACTAATTAATTCTTTATATAATTTTTAATGGTAGATAAATGAATGCTTTTCTATGTGTGGAACAAGAAAATGTGAATTTTCGTACACATTTTATGCTTGCAATTTATTCGCTTAGGGGGGCCGTCTTACCCCGTCTTCCCCTATAGAAAAACGGAGGGAGTGTAAAGTAAAGGAACAAATAGTCAATTGCTGAAAGCGTAGTGAGAATACAGAAGACCTCTCTTCCGACATTTGTGGTTAATAATGCAATTATGTTAGTACTAAGAACGAAATTGCGGATCTGGAATGGAAAGATATGGCGAAGTGACAATTGTCGTGAACCGAAGCGACTGGCTTGTGTTTTCAAACCAGACTGCTCGACTTCATCCACTACTGTTGCTGCTAAGCAGTAAGCCGAAGGGTCCGCGCTGGTGGGTATCAGCCACCTTTTGCTGCGGCACTTTCGGACCACTACCAGCTATCAGTATTGTCATTGATTATCCTGTCTGCTGCTGCTGCTCGCTGCTCCAGTGGATGTCCTTTCAGCTGCTACTGTTGCTCCAATGGATGTCCGTCCTGCTGCTGCTTGCTGCTTCTCCAAAAGTCGTCACAAGAATGAGGATCCGTACGGGTGGCGTCCGTTTATATAGTATCGCTCGGCAGCTGCGTAATACTTTCCAATTGACGCGCTGTTGCCGTATTGAACTATATATTTTGCATTGACAGTGTTGTCAGAACATATCAATGTGAACACGTTTATTATTATTTTGTATTTATTCAGATGCAATTCTACAAGTTGATTTATCGTTATTTATTATGTTATCCTTATCTCCCACAACAATGATAAATTGTATTAGTGGATAGTTATTCAGGAAGACGGTGAAAACTGGTTGTAACGGATAGTGTCACACATCAAAGTTGTTGCACAGACGAAAACAGAAGCAGAGAAACAATAAACATCGGAACGTCACGGGAAATTCTACTGAAAGCGTGGTGAAATATTCGAGATTGAACAAGCGCAGAAGATATTATGTTGCTACATGGAACCGATAACTTTCATTATTCGTTATTTATTACTTCTTTATTCCTTCAGATGTATTGTTCTATTAAGTACATCATTATTTTGCTATGCAAATATATTTTTGGCAATTTTTCTGTTTTTTATAATTTCAGAGAGCGAAATAAGTCGCTATAACCTTGGGCTATTGCAGCTTTGCTTGTGGTTAATGCCATAAGCTCATCCCCGAGGGTCCGGTGTATCAATTAAGAGCGACCAAAGGCGCTGTAACCTAGGTTTTTACCAAGGGCAAGTAAGTAAATGTACTTGTCCCATCCCCGAGGGTCCGGAGTATTATTTAACCTTTACTAGCTAAATACTCCCAACGAAAATTAAAACTTAATCAATTTAATTACTAATCAGAAGCGGTTGGTACGAGACGTCCCCGTTTCTTCTTCCCCTGTAGATTCCGAAATGTATCTGTGTATGAATAACTTAATTCACACGAGATTCATTTCACTGAATCGTCTCTGCGTCAATACTTCACAGATGGCCTGGCCGATTTAACATTTGCGAAATATTTCGGATGTTTCGCTAATGTCAATACAGACAAGAAAATAATTTGAAATATTTCTATGATTAGAAATAATTAAAATTATTTCCAGGATTCCCTTATTGTGGCTGTGATGGTATTAATAAGAATAAGAAATAAGAACAAGAGACTCTTCCAAGTCTAGGAATATTGAAAACATACCTTACACAACAGTTAAGTGCTATTTTAAGCTTGTTCATCGATTGCTGAGTGGCGTTAGAGAACACAAAATCACCGTATATGAAATGTGGTAAAATTAAAGCTTTAAAGAGCTTAAGTTTTATTTGTACATCCAAGTATTTTGTGGCTAAACTCACTTGTTTAAGCGTTCCAAAGATTTTTCTAATTTGAGAATTTATATGGGATTCCCAGCCTAAATTGGACATAAAAATTACTCCAAGATTGTTCACTTTATCGACAAATTGGATAGGTTCATCATTGAGAAACAAAACGGGTAATTCGAGTGACATGTTCAATTTAGAAATGAACAAAGCCTTAGTTTTATAAGAATTTATGGGTAAAAGGTTTCTTTGTGACCAACAATGAATCCGATGAAGATCCTCATTCATCTTTAAAGAGATTTCGACTTCGTTGTAGTCTTTTGAAGAGCAAAAGTATATCTGTACGTCATCGGCATATAAGAGAATATAAAAGTATTTCAAAACTGAAGGTAAATCATTAATGAAAAGGGAGAAAAGCAAGGGTCCCAACACGGATCCCTGCGAAACACCCGAGTGAATTGGTTTTGGAGAAGACAATGCACCATTAAAATATACAGCTTGAGTTCTACCATAAAGATAAGACCGAATTAGGTTAGTAACTGGACGAGAAAACCCAAACTTATAAGATAGCTTTTTCAATAATCTAGTGTGGGAGACTCTATCGAAAGCTTTCGCAAAATCAATCAGCAATAAGACAGCAACACCCTTTTTGTCAATAGTACGAGCAATATCATCATGAACTTTCAGCAACGCTGTTTCAGTATTGTGACCTTTCCTGAAACCCGACTGAACATCACTCAACAAACCCATATCTGCAATGTAATCTGACATCTGTGATTTTATAAGCTTTTCAAATGCTTTTGATAAAGCGCTGAGTATGCTAATAGGCCTCAAATTTGAAACATCAGAGCAGCTAGCGGACTTTTTAATTGGTATAATTTTAACCATCTTCCATACTCTAGGAAAAGAAGAAGTAGTAAGTATAGAGTTGAAAAGATGGTTAATCAATGGGAGAGCGTATGGTAAAACAATTTTAATAAATTTCATTGGTATTTCGTCTAATCCTAAAGCATTAGAATCAATAGAGAAAATAGCATTAATGATTTCTGTATCTTCTACATTGCTGAAACAGAAGCCTCCAGTGTTTTCAGGAACAAATAACGCAGGACCATTATCGATCATGGTAAAATTAGAAGCAAAATAGTCATTAATGCTATCTGCGTTGGCATCGATGTTTGGTGCAGTTGAATCTATTGAAGAAACACCTAGCCTTTTAACATTTCTCCACAGCTGTCTACTAGAACCACTTATATCGAACATTCGTTTGTCATAATTTACTTTTGCTGAGCTTTATCTGGCAAAGATTTACTGCGTGCCCAGTTTCTATAAGCAACGTTTCGTTCCACAATAGCTCTTTCGATCTCATGGTCAAACCATGGGTTTCTTTTACGTCTATGCAACTTTACAGGAACACAAAAAACGTGAAAAAGTAAAAGTTTTTCATTCAATAATTCTATTAGAGAATCAGGATTATTAGTACTATAATAACTCTCCCAATTAGCATTCTGAAAACATTGTTCGAGGGCGGAAAAATTGCAGTTATTGTAGTCACGATAGTAAAAAGCTCCGTCTGATTGGTTCTTACAGAAATCAAATGAACAAAAAATCAAATCATGAGGGGAAACACCTGGCATTGAAACTTGATTAAATTTTAGTACTAATTCGGAACTGTCAATTAGAAGAAGATCAAGTAGCGAGCTACCATTATGATGGAAAAAAATCGGTTCATAATTCACATTGCAAAAGGACCACGTGGAAAGAACATCTCTAAATCGTTGAGCTCGTCCACCATCAACAAGTAGGTTAGTATTAAAATCACCGATTAGAAAGGATGAACTGTATTTCAGCTTATACTCATCGAAATGCTGAAAAAGTGTTTCAGAACAATCAGTTTTGGGAGGGTTGTAATAGATACCGAGGAAAAAACGGTCATTTCCGCAAAGAAATTCAAGCAACAAATATTCAGTTGGGACTAGAGGTTCATTTAATACAACTGCTCCAGACTGTTTGAGCACTCTGCAAACTAAACCTTTTTTAAAATAAACGCAAATGCCACCACCGTGACGATTCCGATCATTCCTAACTATGTCGTAACCGTCAATAGCAATCATTGAATTTGTAACAACACTACTAAGCCATGATTCGGTCATGCAAACTATATCAAGCTTACTGCTGGAAAAAGTATTTTTCAACTCTTCAAATTTTGAAAAGTTACGCGCGCACAGGCTCTGGACATTAATATGACAAAGATTTAGTTTATTATCATACAAAACGGCGTTGAAGACAGCTTTAGGAATAATACTGTTCAATGAGACATTGTTTGTAGGTCTAACGTTAGCCATTGTCAATAACAACACAAAGATTTGAGTCCAACCTAAATGAAACCCTATAACCCATACAGCACAATTGATCAGTAGTAATTGAGAAACTTAGTCTAATCAATCATTTCAATCTTTAAAGTTGTAAGGCCTCAGCCAAATTGTAAATAGCAAAAAGGTATATCAAAATCCATTGATTAGCTCAAGTGTGACCCTTTAGTACATAGCGCAACGAGCAGGGCAGTAACATCAGCAGTAGCAACGGATAATCAGCAGATAATGGTGGGCGGGCAATAGAATCGACGTGAATGCATATCAGCAACAACAGTAGCCAACCGTGTACAGTTTACACCAGCGGGGTGCTATCCCTATCTTAACGAACGGTGTTTGACAGTCCACTTAACGAAGGGCGCTATTGCAGGAAAAACGCCCGTCTGACAGGTAAATTTGCTGCCAACCTTGTCGAGATACGTGCTGAGATGTTGGCAACAATAACATGGCACCCATCGCAAGCCCCTGGTTTACACCAGTTAAACTGGTAAAAATTGACTTTTAGGATAGAATAATACATGGAAAATTTGATGATCGGATTCATAGGATAAAAAAAATTGGAAGGAAAAAAGTGAGATTGCAAGAAAAGGGTTTAATTTGATTACTGCTACTATAACTTTTAGGAGGGGAAGAAGACACAGGAAATTTCAGGGATGGACTCATGGAACAAGAAAGGAAAGAAAAACTCAGGGGACAGGTTTATTTAGCAATGCTATGCAACTGCTCCGCGGACAGACATTCCACAATTGTAGTAGAGCTTTGGATTTCACGAAAACGGCTCCATTCCTTGTAGAAACTTGTTGAATCCGACCATCCTTCTTGAGCTTTAAGGCCTCCGCTCGAATTGATCTGGCTCGTGGGGTGAGATTTTCATTCACAAAGATGCGGTTTCCACTGTCGAATCCAAGGTGGGTCAGGCTGAGACTTCTCGAAGTCAAATACTTGCGGTAGAATTCATCTCGTTCATAAAGCAGTGCAAACTGGCAAGCAATCGGTGGGTTAGATCCGGGAGCTATTGGACGTCTAGCCAGTCGCTTCAGGCTCACTAAAGGAATTTCAGAATTGCCATAAGAAAGGCTGTTAGCAATTTTCTGAAAAATTTCCTTGAGATTTTCGTTTTGCAGGAACGGAATCCCCGAAAAGATGAGATCATGAGATTTCTCTGCCCTTTCTATGCACTCTGAGGTAACAGCGATATCAAAACACACGGTTTCAATCTCACCATAAAGCTCATCGGCTCTAGTTGCGGACTCATTCTTAGCAACAATCAGCTGCTGCTCAATGTTGTCGATACGATTCCCGAGATCCTTGGTACATGATTCAATCTTGCTTTCGATCCTAGCATTAGATTGATCAATAGTCAGCTTCATTTTCAGCCACAAATCATTGAGGTTTTCATCTCCTCCAGAACAGATTTCCTGACAAGTTAATACTAATATCATAACATTCTGACCATGAGTTCAAAAGTTATCATCTTTCAAAAATAAGAATTCCGAAAAGTTCCGAAAAAAATTATGGAGCTAATATTCCTTTTTTTACGTTTGAAGAAAAAGGACATCTAGAACAAAATGTTCGATCTCAAATTTTTCTTATGAGTAAATTACATGCTTTTTTCAATTTTGTGATATATTTGAACTGAAAAAATATTTGGGTAGAGCGTTAGGCATGAAAAACTAAAAAGAGAAAGTGGGCTATTTCATACCTAGCGGTCCTCCAGATAAATATTTTCCCATGAAAATCAACACTCGAGCTTCTTTTGAGTGTAGTTTCATGATAAAGTATTGGGTGCTTTGCCCAAAGTTAAACGCGGTCTAAAGGAAACACCGCGCTTGAATCAAACACCGCGCTAGAATTGTTGCCAGAATGCTGTAAACAGGCATGTTGTTCACCTAACTGGGTCGTCAAAAGTAACTAAAACTTTATGATTTCTGATAATTTTTTCCAATAATATCAAAATCGACCCGGCAACTATGAAAGAGCATTTCATTTTTGAGTTGCGCGGTGGATAATTTTCAATGAAACTCACAATAGTCATTTGCTCGATCGCATCGCTTTTGCGATGTTGCCCGTTAGAGGGTTAATAGACGACGTTTTTCCATCCGAGCGGTCTTTGCTTCCTCTTTCTCCATTTTGTCATTTCCCTTCTTGGTATGCCATTCCAGCAATTTGCTACTTGTAGCCACAGAAGGAATATGTTCTGCTTTCCTTTTCGTAGCTGCTGCAGATATATTGATGGTTTTCGGCCAAATAAATGTCTCAGGAAATGGATTATCTCCCGTATCTTTTTGTGATTGATTAGAATCTGCAGGTTGTACTAACACTGATCTCGTCAGAATGGTTCGCTTTAGAGAGCCTTAAAGAGTCTCCATCTTAAACCGAAAATTCCAATCGAACAAAATCAGTTGTCAAAAGTAAAGTAAGTCCAATCGAACAGGAGACTCGTCAAAACACCGATTGGAGAGCCTCCAAAAGAGTAACGACTAGAGAGCCTGTTATAGAAAGAGAGCCGCTAGCTCAAACCGAGAACAATTGTTGCGCAGATTTTTCTAAATTTTTAGCAGTTTTTTATGAAGTGTTCGAGATAAAAGCTTCAGAGAAAGGTTCCTTGAGTATTAATATTTTTCTTTGAAACGATGGTTTTTACAATTGATGGAGGGACGGTAGGGGAAAATAATGAAATTTTTTTGGGAAAGGAGGGGAAAGAGTGGAAAGGAAGGGGGAGGGAGTAATAGGTAGCTACGCTTAACAAGTTGTCGTGGTGACTTCTATCTTTTGTCCAATGCTGGAAGGTACATGGGTCGAACCAAGCTATAATCAGAGATTATAACCGGATTTGGCGGACAACACCCGCCAGGGCGAGTGTGCGACACCTGTGCGAAAGGTGATTTTGCCTTGTTAATTTCGTTCTGCTAGCCCGATTGCTGGGGCAGTCATTTTGCAAGTTTGGCTGAGTACCGGAGGGTGCCAGCGAGCTTGATTCGATTTGTGTCTTGTGTGTATGTGTTCCATGTGTTGGGACAACCATGGTGAGTTCAAACCATGGTGAGTCCCTTCATCAATTGTAGAACCACCGTTTCAAAAAATATTAATAAAATATGTTTGACCGCATTTCAAGGTCAAGACCTAGCGGCGACCTTTCTACTGTAACAATATTTTTTGTTAATTTCCCAGGATCATTTATAATTAAATTGACTATATTTTTAACAATCAGTTATAAAAACTACAAGGTATACAACCCTAAGAGTTGTACGAAAGGGTGACGTAGGACTATATCAGATAATCAGATCAAAGACTAATGTAAACTGCATTTCTGGCATATGAGCCGTTCCGAATTATAGTGGTCTATAATAGAGCAACATGTGAAAAGGGCCTATGTGCAAATGAGAGATTCTCTTCGTGTCTCCTCTCTTCCGCTTATCACGGCGATGCAAATGCACTTGAACGGATAAATTCTGCATGAAACGGTTGCTGGCGTTATTTGCCAGCTATTGGTAACGAAAAATTGCATTGGAATGCATTCATGTCGCCGTGGTAAACGCAAGAGAGGAGACACAAAGAGAATCCCTCATTCGCACATAGGCCCTTTTCACATGTTGCTCTTGTATTGACCATTTTTGTCAAAAATGAGATTTTTGCATAAATCGCATCTTTATTGATAGATGTACTATATAAACACCAAAAATTACAAAATAGTAGGTTTCCAACCTGCTTTTTTTCATGATGAATTTTAGGTCCGGAACAGAATGACCATTCTGTTCCGCATTATAGTGGTCTATGTGCATGGGACTTACTTGTGACAGAGATTGAGATAAAACTCCCATAATCCCATAATTAGATGAAAGTAGTTAATAAGCGTAAGTCGACTATTGTTTTTTTTGTGCCGATTGAACTTCCCCTCCCTCTATGGGAGAACCCCCCTCCCCCTAATCAACAAAAGCCTTGTTTTCGTCAAATCCGCTAATTTTCGTTTGCTTTTATCTCCGGAAATATTAAGTCTAGAAAGATACTATTTTCACATTTTCAAAGAATATTGCCCAAGGAATTCTAAAAAAGTAGTATTTTTTAGCACCATTGCTGCCAAATATTTTTTTTATTCGATTTGAAAACTAAAGTTCTATTTTTCTCTCAATGAATACATTTTAATCTCAAAAGTTCCGACTCCATCGTATTACAGAGATTTTTTTTACATTAGAATTACTTATCGTCACGAAGTATTCCTTGCCGATCCAGAGACAACGTTTTGAACCAAGCGGCCTCCAATTTCTTATGTAAAACCAAGAGCAAAATATTTTTTTCAAGAAGCAGTGAGTCTATGCCCTGTTGTGAAAGCATGTATATGTTACTAGATATTACATTTTCCTGAGCAGTATTGCCAGCTTTTTAGTTTAAATTTTGGAATTTGGCAACACTGTCAATTTTTTTTTGGATTTTATAAAAAATCTGGCAAATACGATGGAGTTGGAATTTTTGAGATGAAATTGTATTCATTGGGAGAAAAATAGTTTTTAAATCGAATCGAAAAATATTTGGCAGCCTTGATACTAAAAAAATACTATTTTTTCAAATTCATTGGGCAGTTTTCTTTGAAAATGTGAGAATAGTGCCTTTCTAGACTTAATGTTTTCGGGGATATAAGCAAAAGAAAATAAGTGGAATTGACGTTAACAGCCCAAGTAACAATTTGGGTTTTATAACACTCTTATGATGGTTTATATGACCAATTTTGGTCTTAAAAACCGCAATAAGAGTGCAGTAAAACTAACATACTTGGGACGGCTTTTGCTTATAAAAACGGGGCATCAAACTTGGAATTCTGACTGAATTTGGTAAAAATCCAAGAAGGTCCATTACAAGTTTTACTTTTTCTTGGTCACTTGACGTGGAATGACCCATTTTCAATTTATTCAATATTATTTTATATTTTAACATTATTTTCAATATAGTACAAGGAAAATTTGAATTGCAATTCAAACAAAAGTGTATGAGATAATTTTTCGTTCGAACGAATATGAAATTACTCAGAGTAATGAAATGTACTGTTCCGCTTCAAGTTTACCCTCTATAGTCTATTAAAATAGTCTAGTTAAAGTATTTAGATATAAAATCGTTTGGAAACTTTAATAAGATGTATTCTTACACAAATCTAAGTGTAACAGTGTAGTTATCTTTCTTCTTCACTTTATCGTCTATTTCATCTCTATCTCAATATTTTCCTGATTTTCGTTCCGTAATCGAAACTTGACCTTCAGTTTTTACACGACAAACTTCGCAGCCAGCTGTTAGAGTACAGGACAATTGCAGGGCAAGTTGCTGCGACTATTGATTATTGACTCTAACAGCGCCTCCCAACCGAGATTCGAATATACGACGACTAGCTTATTAGATTCGCATCGTACCTCGAGGCCAACTGAGACGCTACCTCACCTACCTTGTCGTACAAGATTATCCGCATTTTAGACTCGATTAACCGGGTGAAGAATTTTTTTTTAAATGATCATCATTATCATCAGTGAAAAAATTATAACAAAAGGTTTGTTATGACTCAAATTATAAAATTACTTTTACCTTCAAGATGGTATGGAGGGTTTTTTCCTATGCTAGTCCAGCAGAAAATAACTCTCACTCGGTTTGTTGACATTTTGCAGATTGACCCTTTTGAAAATTTGGTACCGAATTTTCTTTGATTATACAATTTTCATGAATCGTGCAAAATGTTTAGAAAGTAACTGGGAATGTGTTCACGTGACTGAGACCAATAGATTAAGTGAGTTGGTGGGATTTTTTTGGCCTTTTTAGAAGTACCATTAATAGATGGTAGATGAATTTTTTACAGGCAGTTAACGCAGCTAGAAAAAAAATTGAGTGTTGAAGTTAATTAATTCTCATAGCCTTGTAGTAGTGAGACAATTCTGTACTATTTTGATATTATCTTAAAGCTGGTAGTCATTGGAATAACCTTCCCGAGGACCGCAACTTTCTAGATAGTCAGCAGCGCAAGATACAGCCTGTATATGAATATTACATATACACTGGCACCACGTAGTGAGACAATTCTGCGCAATTTTCCATGCCACCCAAAAGCTGGTAGTCATTGGATTAACCTTCCCGAAGACTGCAACTTTCTAGATAGTCAGTAGCGCAAGATACAGCCTGTATATGAATATTGCATATACACTAGCGCCACGTAGTGAGACAATTCTGCGCTATTTTCCATACCACCCTAAAGCTGGTAGTCATTTGAATAATCTTCCCGAAGACCGCAACTTGCTAGACGGTCAGCAGCGCAAGATACAGCCATTTACAAATCTCATGGAGATAGACCACTATGGTGCGGAACGTTTTGGGGATTACGGTGAAAATATATATGAAATCATAGTGGTCTATGTACATTGGTGTGAATAAATCGTATATTTTGACAAAAGTTGGGATTTTTATGTATTCTCATGTTGAATCACTTTATACCCTACACATTAGAACACTTGGTTTGGAGAAAATAATAAAATAGAATTTATTATAGAGTTTTTTAGACAATTGCGTCTCCTGTAAAATTAACTAAATTGTCAATAGACCACTATAATTCGGAGCGGCTCATATGTATGTTTATAAGAATCTGTGAGTGCCATTGTTTAAGTGAATGTTTAAAAGAAAAGAGCGAAATATTCAGATTCAATTCTTCATTGAATGCAATGGTGGCTTTGAAAATACGTGGACGGGGTTTCCTAAGTACAACCCTACTAGCACGGTTGTTACAAACTTGTTGTGGTAACCAAAATATGACTAATTTTAGTTGTAATTCGGTTGCATTAACTAAATGGACCTATAGCGTTCTACTTGGGAACGCCTGCAACCGTTGAGCCACACAGATTTCTTTTAAAAATCACTCGTGTGCATCATAAAGTTTGAAATGGTAATGAATGACCAGCCCACAGATTATTGTGTTGAATATGATTATGATATGTTTCAATAATCTTACTTTAACTCGCTTATGACCTTTAAAAGAGCCATTGGTTATAAATAACATTAAAGCCAAAGCGCGTTCATCGCAAATATGACGTGCCATACGAATGTCATCATCTTTTCGATTCACTGTCTTTTGCTCCGAGAAGGTTTTACTAGTTTACTTTCACAGCTTATCGCTTGTTACATAGCAGAAAATATGGCACATATGCAAAAATTTCTGTTTTATTTGTTTGAGAGTCCTTATCCTCCTACCACAGGGGTGAGGGGTCTCAAACCATCATAAAATAAATTGAAGTCTCCAAACCCCGCACATGCCAAATTTGGTTCCATTTGCTTGATTAGTTCTATAGAGTTACAAGGAAATTTGTATTTCATTTGTATGGGAGCCCCCCCCCTCCATCTTAGAAGAAGAAGGGGTCTCAGTACACCATAGAAAAACATCTTGCCTCCAAAAAACTCCACAGGCCAATTTTGGTTTCTTTTACTTGATTAGTTCTAGAGTTAGAAGGAAATTTGTATATTATTTGTATGGGAGCCCCCTTCCTAAAGAGGGGAGAGGTTTCAATTTAGCATAGAAAAAAATCTTGCCTTCTGAAACCCCTACATTCCAAATTTGATTAGTTCTCGAGTTTTGAGGAAATTTGTGTTTCATTTGGATAGGAGCCCCATCTCCTATGTCCTCCTTAAAATTGCTCTCTCGCCCACCTATAAAATTGCTGGTCATTTTATCTATCTAACAACATATATATTGTTCAGTTTCGTTCAGTAGTTTAGTAGTTATTAACATTTGAAATCTTTCATTCAAACGTTACACTTCTATTTTCGTTTTCACAAAGTGCTACCCAGTCCCAGTATAGTAAACAAAGACGTAGTCCTACGTCAAAACCGTTATTTCACAGCAAAATTCACAAGGTTAATTTTCCCAGCGCTAGTCTTTTTTGATGGCATGAGGGGTCCTATTTCCTGCACTAAATTTGTTTGAATTTTGTATAAATTCATATGGGAAATCAACTTTTATTAGCATTTTCAAATCTAGACGCCACTATATATGCTTAACCGTTACACTGACGAACTGACATGACACATAGAAGAAAATCCTTCAAAAACCATCGTCCTACATATTTTGCTTGCACACTAGCACCCTCTGTTATGCATGTTGCGGAGTAGCTTGCATTTGTAGGATTTTATACTGTAGGTTTTTTTACATTTGCAGGATTTTAGACTGTAGGTTTTTCACATTTGTATGGTTTAATACTGAAAACTCGAAGCAACACTCGAGCGCCGCGGTGTGGCCATGTTGCGAAACATGCTTTTTCGAAAAATAGGTGGTTTTTGAATGGACGATGTAATTAACATGAGTGTCTCATCTGTTTGGCTGTGACCTTTAGTTACTCGTACGAACTTAGATTCAAGAGCATGCTAAAACAGAACAGAATTAACTCGAATACTTGCGCTACTTGGCGAGAAACTTATGAAGTCTTGCTCTGCGGATCAACCATGCAGAAAACAGTAGTTTTCTTTATTGCCAAAGTCGCGAGATATACAGAGATAAAGCTAACGTTCCCCAGGCGTTGTACAAAGTAGGGGAGAGATGTTTACAGTGGGACACTTTTTGTCCCAAAAATTTAAAAAAATTAAGATAGCTACCAACGAGCTCTACAACAGGACGAGTAACCATGGGTTGAACAAACGGTTTTTCTTCGTATAGATGTCCGATTATGAAAAACAGCAACTGGATAAAATTAAATCAATTTAAAATTTTGAAAAACTGAAAGGAAATAAATTGGATTGAAAATTGACGATTATGTTTTATTACTTTTCCTGGATTTCAATGACAATTGCAAATAAATTGCACACACATACATATACACATACACATACACAGACACATATATACCTGAATGCATGCATGCATGCATACATACGTACATACATCCATACATGCATACATACATACATACATACATACATACATACACACATACATACATACAAACATACATACACTCATACTTTGAATACAATCAATCCTTGATAGGAATATTCTGTTTTTACACGTTTTGAACGCTCCAATACATGACCTTAAGTGTTTAAGTTTGAATAATTTTTGAATGAATTGTTCGATTTTCAATAACTTGATTTCGTTTGATAGATCTATGAGCCGCAATTTCCAAATAATAGTAAATTGCAGAAAGTTTATCATTGCATTATTGCTAATATGTTGGAAAAATATGTTTTAAATACTTTTTTGCGCATTTCTTTATGTAGCTTTTAAACCACAAGCCCAATCATCGTAAAATTTGGAGTTTATAACTTTAAAAGGGTCTCCTTTCATTTGCAATTAATTTTGTTAAAATCGATTGAGGGACCTCCGAGAAAATGAGATCTCGTATTTTTTGTATTTTTATAAATAACTTTTGAACTGAAAGTCTGATCAATGTGAAATTCAATAGCGAACAATGGGATAACTAGACCTTTCATTTGATACTAAGATCATCGTAATCGGTCCAGCCATCTCTGAGAAAAGTGGGCTAGAAAAAAGCGTTACATACATACACACAACCACACCCGCCTACCCACCAACCCACCAACACACACACACACACACACACACACACACACACACACACACACACACACACACACACACACACACACACACACACACACACACACACACACACACACACACACACACACACACACACACACACACACACACACACACACACACACACACACACACACACACACACACACACACACACACACACACACACACACACACACACACACACACACACACACACACACACACACACACACACACACACACACACACACACACACACACACACACACACACACACACACACACACACACACACACACACACACACACACACACACACACACACACACACACACACACACACACACACACACACACACACACACACACACACACACACACACACACACACACACACACACACACACACACACACACACACACACACACACACACACACACACACACACACACACACACACACACACACACACACACACACACACACACACACACACACACACACACACACACACACACACACACACACACACACACACACACACACACACACACACACACACACACACACACACACAGAGAAAAATGCTCAGTTTTCGAAACTTTGTCGAATGGTACTAGATACTCGGCTCAGTGGCCTCCTTTCGAAATTCGGTTTTCCGAGTGATTGCTATACCTTTATACTATACTAGGGGCATTAGGGGCATAATGAGCACCCTAACTTGTTGGCTGATTTAAGCACCCAAAATGACAGAATTTTTAAAGTGTCGTCATTGCAAAACATACATTCACTGTCGATAATTAATGGCATACTGTTAACAAATTGAAAAATAATTGATATGATGACGGAAATTGCAATTTAAACTTATGCTTCAAAAACTAAAAATCGGTCAGTATGTGGGGCACAATGAGCACCCCCTGGGGCATAATGAACACCCTTATAAACACATGCTTGAAGGGTGTATATAAGAACAACAACCACACACACATGCATATACACATACATAAACATATACAAACACATTGACGCATACACATACACACCCATACATACACAAACATAAAACGTGTCAAAACGCCGATAAAACCATTGACCGCAAGTCGCTTAAAGGCAATTAAGCCGCGGAGGTTACCTCTGGAGCACACAAGGAAAGTTTCGGATGACGCTTAAGTTACCTGTGTTTTAGTGTTGAAGACAGCCGTTTCCGTTTCCGTTTCCCTCTACCAGCTGGTATACCGTAGCATCGAACCTCCATATACAAAATATGGACCACCAGCTTTTGTGCTGCAGCGGGAGCGAAAACAGTTTTGAAGGAATCAATTTGGTCCACCTCCTGCCCCGAGATTGCTCTTTCGTATGGTCTCACATACCGAACTAACGTCTGCCGCAGAATACTGTGGTACTTGGCGACTTGTTTTGTGAGTATTCCGTCTCGCCTTAGAGTGGTCAAGGCCACTTGCAAGGCCTTTTTTGACCAATTATGTCTTACGGATTCTCTTGGCATATTCATGCCATCACTGTAAACAAGCATTGACGCGATAAAGAAAGAAACTGACAGGTTAGTTAATGTGACATATTGCTCGTTTCACCCCACCTAATGGTGCCTATTTCGCACCATGTCAAGTAGTTTAAGTAAAAATAGGTTTTTACACTAATTATAGTATAAAATCAAAACTTCAATGACGGTGAAAATTGAGATACAATGTATACATCATGTTGTAGTGTGCACTTGATAGTTTAAGATATTTAAATGATCGTAAAAGCTTATTTGGTAGTGCAGTGTTACATAATGCGTACTTTCGCAGAAAATAGGGGTGCCCATTTCGCCCCGTGTGCTCATTATGCCCCTAATCCCCCTATATATTTATATAGTAGAAAGGCAAAACTCGAGGTTAGTCGTAGTGTTTGCGTTGCTCGAGGTTAGTCGATGAGTAGTGTACTCATTTATTAGAGTCGCACACTGTCACCCCAAACAAAACTAACAAACATAAAGTCACGGTACCTCACTGCAGACTTGAACATATGCTCGCCAGGCGTGCTGCATATAGTTACTATATATATAGTTCGGCGGATAGAAAATCGGGAGCCAAATCTCGGGTAAATTTTCAAATAGACCTAAGTGACAATGAGAGATTCTCTTCGCGTCTCCTCTCTTCTGCTTTTTACGGTGATCCTAATGCATTTTAACACATCAGCTTTGCATAAAACGGTTGCCGGAGTCACTAGTTAGCTAAATGTTTTGAAAATTTTCTTTTCTATGCATTTATGTAGCCGTGAAAGACGGAAGAGAGGAGACGCGAAGAGAATCTCTTATTGTCACTTAGGTCTATTTGAAAATTTACCCGAGAAATAAACGTCAAAAGCGGAGCCAAAAGCTTTTCAAAATCCAAAATGCAGGAGTAATGTTAAAAAAACACACTTTATTTTCATAGAACTAGTCATTTTCTACACCCGTCAGTGATTATTTTTCGTAAAAACCTGCACATTTCACAATAATTTCAAATTTAATTTCATAAATCAGGGATGCCAATTCGCCTGGTTTTCTATCCGCCGAACTATATATATAGTAACTATAGTGCTGCACACGTTTACATATTTCGGTTCAGCCGGCATTAGCGCCAGGTCCAGAAGTGAGCAATCAATATTGCAAACTTGACAAAAAGGATGTCCAGCTGTTTCACTTACGCCTGTACAGAAGTTAGAGGTTGTTCTGTATGGGTATAAAATACCCGGATTTATTGAATAAAGAGGAGTCAGTTAACTGCATTGACTAGAGAACGAACCAACCGGTAATCTCTGTGTAGGGATTATAGTAAGGATTGAAATTAACTGAAGTTGAATTTGCAGTTTATTGTGGTAAGTCGTTTTAACGTGTTAATACAAGAGCGTTAAATTCTTAACGCAGCCTAAAACATTTGCCCAGTTCAGAACTGGCAGTTCGAGCTGACAAAAGCACACAAGAAGTATTGACGCGAGAGCAGCGCAATGCCTTTATAACAGCTGCCAAAGGGAGAAAGGAAATGGCACAAATGTGTAGAGCGAGAGAGGAGCTGAGCGTTGAATAGGAAAAGCGAATGAGGATGAACATTCGACAGATATCTGGCATTCAGTTGACGATATTTGTGTGAGAAGGATGTAAATGCACAGCAAGAAAAAAAGCGTCACGACAAATGGCGTAGCCGGTAGGATAGACACTCTACCTTGGTAAGTTGAAAACATACGATTTCGGGCCTGAGTGTGAGTTAAACCTACCTCAATCGGACACGTTAATAAGAGCTTTATGTGGAAAAATGGATAACCAAGCAAAACGCTGGCATACAGTAAAAAAAAAGTCTGAATTAATAGTCAAAAAAAAATATGATTGGGAAATAAGAATGTACACGCAAAAAAAGGGAATGAGCGAAAACAAAAAAAAGGTGACGTGAGAAAAAAAACGGATTTAACTGGCAAAACAAAATATTTATACGTACAAAAAAAAAGCGAAACAAAGATACATGCAAAAAATAGAGAATGAGTAAAAAAAAAATGCAGGCAAAAGATTGATGAGCAAAATAAAACGAAATTAATGTATAGTGAAAAAATAGCCAAAAAAATGCAGTTGGAATATAGAATGAGCAAAACAAAAGTAAGAGATGAGCAAAACTAAACAAAATTTTGACAGTGAAAACATAACAGAACTAATAGGCAAAAAATGTGATTGGAAAATAGAATTAGAGGGTAAAAAAAAGCGAATGAGCAAAACAAAAAAAAACTAGTGAAAACAAATGATAGGATATGGAGAAGAAAAAATGCACAAGCAAAAAAAAAAAGCAAAAATGTATAGTATACAACCAAAAAAAAACGAGTTGAGCCCGCAATCAAGAAAGAACACGTGAAAAAAGTAAAGCTCAAGAAACAACAAATAATGAAAATAATGACAATAAAAATGAAGATGAAGATCGAGATATAGAGGAGATAAAAAAAGGCGAATATGATGTTAAAAATGCTTATTATGAGGACTAAGATTATGAAGTAAATGATGATGTAAATCATGATGAAATTAATAATGATGGAAGTGTTGATGAAAATGATAATGGAAAGGATGAATATGGAAATGGTGGTGACTGAAAGAATGATGGAACTGATGGTGGCAGTGATGATCATGAGGAGAATAATAATGATGCAAATAATGACAAAAATAATGATGATGGAAAGGACGATAATGGAAATGATCGGAATAATGATAAAGGAAATCATGATGGAACTGATGATGACGGAAATGAGGGTAAAGATAATGGAAATGAAGACGATGGAAATGATGATGTCAAAGATGGTGAAAAAAAATGATGATTGAAATAATGATGATGGAACAGATTGTGATTGAAATAATGATGAAAATGTTGATGGAAATAATGATTAAAATAATGACGGAAATTATGATAGCACTGATGATGACGGAAATGGCGATGGAAACACGGTACTACTAGGTAGCCATGCTTTTGCAGTCTATCTAACCATTTGCGTAAATGAAACAGCATGACACTACTATACGTTCTGTTCGTTTCTGTAAAGCCGGTATGCTACCAGATGGGTATTATTTTCAAATCTTAGCCAGGTTTCAGCAAATAATACCCGTACTGGTACCCGTAGTAGAGGTTGGATACTGTCAAACACAGAGTAGCGATAGGGTTGCCAGTCCCTAGGATGGAAATGAAGACGTCAATGATGATGATGATGAAAATGATGGAATGATGCTTGAACTAGTAATGATGGAAATTGTGATGATGGACCTGATGGTTATTGAAATATTGGAGGAAATTTTGATGAAATGATAGTGATGGAAATAATGATGTTGATGATTAAAATTATGATGCTGGAAAGAATGATGATGGAAATGATGATAGAAGCAATGATATTGGAAATTATTAAAATGATAGAAAGGATGATGTGATTTTAGTTTGTGACAGTTTTAGCGCACTTATGTGTAGTCGCATTTTCAAATAGCGGAATCCGGTTTAGTAAGAAATTCGGTATAATAATGATAGAAATTATGATGGAAATGGTGATGATGAACATGATGATGATTATGAATAAGATGATGAAGTTAATAAAAATGATAAGGATGATTTTGAAGATAATAGTTGATTAAAATAGTATAAAAGACTGTTAAATAATAAGTTCATTTGATTATTTATGTATAAAATTGGATTTAAGACATTACCAGAGAATGTTCGCATTTAATTATATGGAACAAACGTAATAAACGTGAAAATTCTATTGTTATTGTAATCAGCGGTGATGCAGGTTACACTGGCATAAAATTATGTAAAAATAAGTATATGATTTTTTTATTTTTATAAACAAAATGTTGCCTTGGCAAATTTTAAGACATCTTTCGCAAAAAGAGTAGAGAAGGGGAATATTGTAGGGATTATAGTAAGGATTGAAATTAACTGAAGTTGAATTTGCAGTTTATTGTGGTAAGTCGTTTTAACGTGTTAATACAAGAGCGTTAAATTCTTAACGCAGCCTAAAACATTTGCCCAGTTCAGAACTGGCAGTTCGAGCTGACAAAAGCACACAAGAAGTATTGACGCGAGAGCAGCGCAATGCCTTTATAACAGCTGCCAAAGGGAGAAAGGAAATGGCACAAATGTGTAGAGCGAGAGAGGAGCTGAGCGTTGAATAGGAAAAGCGAATGAGGATGAACATTCGACAGATATCTGGCATTCAGTTGACGATATTTGTGTGAGAAGGATGTAAATGCACAGCAAGAAAAAAAGCGTCACGACACTCTGGACGGTAATCGTTAAGTCTAAGTGAATCAATCAGTCCATGTTTCATTCGAGATCCACACGATGACCTTCTCCCAACTTTAAGTTTAGTGCGCTACACAAATATTGTATAATGACCTTATCTATCCGCGTACTTGGAATAACATGCACCCACAGTTTCTAAATATTGTATAACAGTCAATCCGTATGGATTGATTTGCAATTGAACACAAAAAAAAAATTCAAAAAAATTTGCATGGCGAAAGTTATGTCTCAGTGTCAGCTTAGATTATATACGCCATTCTTCGCAGATTCAATCGTCAGTAAAGTGGTTCCTGACGGCAACAGGGGGCACTAACCTACTATAGTGTTCGTATACACTTCAAAAAGTCAGCAAAATTTGCCGAGATTCGGACAGTCGAGCGTTCGGTAAAAATTTCAGTTTTGCAAATCGACGTTTACGGATCTTTACTAACGTTTGGCATCATAAAAAATTTTACCGAACACTCGGCTGTCCAAATCTCGGCAAAATTTTGCTGACTTCGGCACTTTTTTTAAGTGTGTAGAGCATTTTCATAGGTATACATTTCACTATATCATCTGTCACTAGCACTTGTGTAAAATGAGAAGGTGATACAAAGACTATGACAGTTTAGTTCACCCTACCGCCAGTAGATAGTGGTGATGACATACTTTTTACTCAAGCATGAGGAAATCAAAGACTGGCGTATCTACTTCCTTTCAGCCTAGAGCGGTCGCGCTAGTGTACTGAGTAACGCGAAAAAATCATCGAAATTTCAATCAAATCACACCAGGTTTTGGTTGTATTCGAAGATCTACTCTTCCTCTTTCTAATGATGCCAAAATATAGCAAAAAAAAAAAAAAATAAAAAAGTGGTTGAAAATTGCTTGTAAAGCGCGACCATTAACGTAACTTTTTTGAAATGAAAAAAGTTACACAAGCGGTCTCGTCGTATACTGAGTACACGGAGGGCAATAGCTCAAGTTTGTGAAGAGATAGAAGGTTGCGACTTTCGACAAAATCCCTTATCTAGTTAAGACACATCCGGTGACATAGAACAAAGCTCGGAACTGATTCGCTAGATGGCGCTAATAATGAAGAAATTAAATTCATTTAGGAATATTTTAGAACCATAATGAGCTAGAAGGTTGCTATTTACTACAAAGTTGTTTGTAAAGCCAAGACGCATTTGGTAACGAACATTGAAGTTTGGAACTAGTCCGCTAGATGGAGTATACGGTGAAATTTAATTCATTTGGCGATATTTCCGAACCATGAGGAGATACAAAGTTGATGTTTTCGAAAAAGTTGTTTTTCAGGTCAAGATACTTCCGATGATGGTAAATAAAATTCGGAATTAAGTCAGTAGTAGGTGGAGATGATGAGAAAATCAAATTCTTTTCGGAATATTGCGGAACCATGATGACATAGAACACTGCTGTTCGCTACAAAGTGGTTTCTGTAGTCAAAACACGTTAGATAACGCATCGTTGTCCTTTTCACCATTGATTGCGTTGTCAATTCCAGTCAATCAACAGCTATTTTAATGGATTCCTGACAGAAGCAATTGATACGTATTGCTTCAACTTCTATCAGGAGACAAGATGAAGAGCACAGACTGACTAAAATTTTTTTGACGAAGCAATTTCGTCGTCTACATCGTCTAGCCAGAAAGATCACCAGGAAAAGATTCCTGGAAACCCGTGCTGCGTTTCCATCTCATCTCAAAAATATTTTAGAGAGTGTTTTAGTCCCTATTCTTCTCAGGGTCGCTAATAGGTTTATTCGAAAATCTGGCAAACACGAATAAATGTCTAGCCAAAATCTGGCGATCAATTTGACCGATGGGGAGGACTTTTTCGGGAAATGTCTTGCCAGTTTTGTTCAACGCAGATACAAAATGTTGTCTGAAATTAGGAGTGATGACTCTCGTGCAGAACGGAGAAACAGAAGTCTGGCAAAAATCTGGGACATTACCAAATATCTGGAAAATTTTGAACTTTGTCTGACATTAAAAACATTCTATCAAGAAGACTGACAACTCTGTCAAAAGTCGAGCGACAGTAACAGCAATGCTATCTGCCGAGTAAAACTTTCATATACTAAGGTGTGTATATTAGAATATGGATGTACACAAACACGTATGCAATGCATTACCACGCTCGCACACATCTTTTCCCACCAATACATGTACACACAGGCTGTGAACCATTTCGCGAAATTTTTAACTTTTTGGTTAAAATTTGACAGTACGATAGTTTTTCGAAAATAACCCTGCTCGGGAGCATGGCTAGTTTTAACCAAGTTCTGAGAGCCAATGAGACATGCCACAGGCGAGGAAAGAGCTTCGATGTGTTTCACTGATTTTTCCTTGAATTTTTTTTCACCAATGTATGGATGTTTAACATATAACGGGTGGCAACTAAAATTTTTTTAACAAGCTGTCAAAAAAAGACAAAGATACATGAAGAAGATCTGATTTACCGAAATTAAAGAAACATTATCTATTGTTGAAAAAATAGTGTACATTTGAAAATGGTCCGTATTCGGATGATCGGCGAAGCTTTCGTTTGACGTCGAAAGGGGAGCGTTGTACAGCCGTCGTGTCAACTTTGCGAATGCATCTCTTGATTCTACCAATCAACTGTTTGCAATTCATGGCTCTCCAGTTATTTTTGTACACCTAGGAACTCAAAATCCCGAAGAAATCTTCGATTGGGCGCGCTGAGAGAGATTTTTCGGGTCGTGGTTTTTGGGTAAAACTGGGATCGAATTGGTATTCAGGAACAATTGTGTTTTATTTGGCGTAATGGGATGATGCTCCATTGGGCTAAACACGTATTGTCCATCTGTATGATGTTTTTTGTAGGAACGGGATCAAAATATTCTTCAAACATTCGTCTGGTGCATCTTAATCGATAGCCAAACCAGAGGGCTTGTTGTTGAAGAAACTAGAAAAAGAACAATGTCCTTCTGCGTCCGTAATGTTGGCTGGCCTTCCACTACCTTCCTTGCGAATAGTTGTTCAGGATCTTAGGATATAGTAAACAGTCGCAGCTGCAACATATTTGCTTTTTAAACGTTGTACCGTATACTTTTTGCCGAGATTTCTGTTGCATTTCGTAGAAGTGTACAACGCGCTCCCGAAATGCTTCTTGTTTCGACGCCATTTTTAACAAAACTGGGCAAGCATAAATAAAACAAAAATTATTAACAAAAACAGGAGTGAGAAAGCTAACAATTACATATTCTTATTTCTCTCTGAGCTCATTTGTTGTTGAGCATAAGGGCCGGGAGGGGTGCGCTGTTGCTTCTGTTGCTCGTCATTTGTATGGGCGCGAGGAACAGATGGCAGTCTTCTTGATGGAATGTTTTGCAATGCTGGCATGCAATAAAAAACTAGTAAAATCTAGATTTATCAGCAAAAGAAAACCATGTACAGGAAAATCACGGGGCTAGTGCAAAGATCCTATTAACTCTGTAGCGGTACCTCCTAGTCGAGACTCGAACATACGACGACTGGCTTGTTAGGCCAGCATCGTACCCCAGAGCTAACTTGATTTGATTTGATTTGTCTTTATTGATGTGTAGGCCAAAGTTAGTCAAGAGAGGTTTTCTGATGTTCAAATTTGTTTTTCACCCCCGCTCGGTTATCCTTGACGATCACCGAATTTTTCAAAGCGGAAACTATTGAATGTATAAACATCGTCGATGGTTGCTAACCAATCGTTCCGCGCACTTCTGTTCTACAAACTGTGAAAACTAGATCACCTATTTTAAATCACCTTGGTGTAGGCTTTGCCCGTTATCAGACTTAAAAAAAATATTAATACATACAAAAAATGACTTACCAACATTACACAGAATGTTAAAATATTCCCTAAGACTAGATTTTAATTGAACACTAGATATATTAACAGAAATGACGGGATGAAGATTATTATATACAGCCATTAATATAATATAATATAATATAATTAATAATTAATATTAGTAATATACATTAAATTGTCCACTAGCGCCAGAATCAAGCAGTTGTCATTCAAAAACTAGCTATCTTCAATCATTTACATGGGAAACTGTCAACCGACTCCCAGTTTCTCTCTATGCCGATTACATGCTACCGGTGACTATCTAACGCACATTATACATTACAGACAAATACCTCCCCCCCTCCCCCGCATTTTTGAAGGCAGGACCGACCGGCCGGTTTTTGTAATTTTCAGACTTGGTAACCCTAGAAACAGCGTCTTTGAGTCACAACACATCTATCAAAATTCTTCGATCGCTGAGACTGTTGATTCCTACTAGTAAACATAGAGATCGGTAGTCAGGCATTTCGTCTCTCTAACCAAGATAACGCACAGCATATCGCACAAATTTTTTCTATACCCACTCAATTCGATTGATGTATACGTTATAAATTGGTCGCCACACCACGCTTGCGTACTCGATGGTCGTGCGAACCAAACCATTGTAAATAGCGATTATCGTATACGGATCATCTAGTTCGCGGTTGTATCGCTTCACCATGCCAAATAATGAGTTCGCTTTCGTTACAATTTTCTCGATATGTTTACTAAAGGTCAGTTCACCGTCCATTTTCACGCCTAAATCGCAATGGCACGTCTTCCTTGGGACTAAGTCCACGCCGAAATGGTATTCATACTCAATTTTGTTAGAATTGCGACCGAATGAAATCACGTTACACTTGGGAACGTTCACTTTTGACTCAAATAGTTCACAAAAGTGGAGAAAATGATTTAAATTCTGTTGAAGAATCGTACAATCTTTCGTGCCGCGCACAGGTATAAATATTTTTACATCGTCAGCATAAATCAACACGAATACATCCACTAACGTATCTGGGAACTCATTCATGACAACCACAAATACTAGAGGTCCCAAATGACTCCCTTGAGGTGCTCCTGAACTTGTTGCAAACACTTTAGAATCAATGTTGTGTAGCCTTACATACTGCAAACGGTTAGTCAAGTATGAATGCATCCATTCTAAACAGACCCCATCAAGTCCATATTTTCGCAGAACCGCAATCATTGCATTTATGTTGACCAAATCAAACGCCTTGGGCATATCTGTATGAATAGTGTCCACTTGGTAACCAGCCGACATCCATTGCACAGTTTTTTAACAAATCCGTATTGACAGTTTAGGATTAGAGGCTCGATCCACGTATACATATAATCATAAACAATGCTTTCACTTGGCGGGCAGGCTTGATGGCAACATTGATGCTTGCAATTATTAACGTGTGCGTGATGATAAAACCAAAGCTATTTGTTTTGCTAATGCGACAACACGACTGAAGTGCACTCTCTTGATAATCATTTGTATAGTAGAATCATTATATATAGAATGCCAGTGTCGCTGTTTTTCTACAGGACTCTTTGTGGTAAACATGATGCTAACAATCTGTATCAAGTCTGTGAATCGGGAACTTCATTGTCAAAGTTGCTTATTGTTATTTATCTGTCCTTTATCTGTGCGGTGGTTAGTGCTGTCATCAGTGCGCTCATCGCTGTGTTTTCATGCTAGTGAAATGTTTTTAAACGCTCATTTTCTTTTTGTCCGGATGAATTGAATCCCTCAACTGAGTCTTTTTGCATCGATTTTTTCAGAAATTTGAAGCAAGCGAAGTTTACAATCACATTACTTGGCAGCCATATTCGAAATTTTAAACTGGTTGTCAAAGTTTGACAATGAGATTCCCCTTCTGCTAAATCTCGGGCACACATACATATGCAAGTATAATGTAAATACATTATCTGAATATGTATGATGTTTACCACGCGCACTGCAGCGACACTGGCATTCTATATATATTGATTATACTATTTGTATTCAGCTTGCTTTTTACATTGGGCTCGAATACTTTACTCTTTCCTTGTATTACGTGTGTGTTCTATCAAACCCGATCAGGTCGTCGTGTTCACATTCCCCGCCAATTCTGGAAGGTTTAAGGGGGAAGTATTGTGGCGGACTCGACTGTTCGCTGCGATCTATAACCTGCACTCACCCAGCATCGTTGTGACCTACCATACACACAGAAATTCCCGATTATCTCCGATCGATCGTGTACCCGATAAACGATCATCGGCCGATCTATCCCACACCGAAGATAATGATCATCGGCTAATTCACTCTCCTATGCAATCCAGATATATAAATCGATGTACTGTAAATAAAGTTAGTTCTTAGTCAACCATCGTTTGATGTTATACTTTATTATCCCAAAATCCCCCAAAAGAATATTATAGGATTGTTAGGAATCTAATGCACATTTTTCATTCTCATTATCATAGCAGGAAATAAAACAAACAAATGCTCGTTTTGTATTGTTTTATGGTAAGTGTCAACATAATTCTAACATTCTATTGTTTAAAGCATTACCTCAACATACCATAGCAAATTTCCCTAATACCATACTCATTATAACACTGTACACCTGATTGTTACAGAACTAATGTGAGTCATTAATAAATTGATATAAATAAAAGTATCGTAAGTGTGCTACTTGGGTAAGTTGAATAAGTATCATGTATCTCTAGGTAAGATATGTGCATTATTCAGTTTGTCAACATTATCGATGATTCACAAACTCTGTTTTGGGAAAATCGCCAAGAGAATACTATTTGCAAACATTTTGGTGTCCTTTTCCAGACAAGATAAGCCATTTTACCGTTTATTTGACATAAGCTGAGATATCGCAAAAAGGAATATGATTTTACCAACTGCGACATCTAACGGGACAGTTCCGAATTTAACCGATCATTTTCCAATTCGTCTTGTCTGGACACACAACCAGAGTTTCCATTTTCGCAGATTTTTCTGTAAAATCAGAGATTTTTTCGTCATTTTAAAGCATAGAATCTGTGATCACAGATGACAGATATTTTTGAAAATCACAGATTTTCACAGATATGCTACATGTTGAAGAAATATTTATCAATTTTATCACTGGAAGCGAAGTGGCACAAAAAATCGGGAGGTAAAGTTACAAAACCGAAATTACTGCACATCAAAAACAAAATTTACGAAGCGTGTGGATGATATTGAATGAACCATATTGTTCAAAAACATTAAAATGCTAATTTTTCTTCATGGGAGCATAATTATGTAACACAGATTTAGTAACAGATTTTTTTCGATAGTTTTACAGATTTTCACAGACTTTAAACTAGAAACACAGATTCCAAAATGGCAACTCTGCACGCGTATCATGGTTATGAGATACCATCATAAGATTATAATTTGACCATGTGCGCCACCTAGTGAGATAGTTTCAAACTTTGTTATGTATTACCAAATGTGTCTTGTTCGAACAAATAACTTTGTAGAACACAGTAACATTCTATCTCGTCACGATTCTGAGATATTCCAAAAAAAATCAATATGTTAGTTATAAGCGCCATCTATCGTATCAGTTCCGAATTTTGTTGTCCGCAGCCAGATTCAAACGTCTCGTCTCGTTCTCGTCCAGATAAACAACTTTGCCAAAGATAGCAACCTTCTATCTCTTCTCAGTCCCGAGATATTAGAGATTCTAGTATCGAGATTCTAGAATCATTTATTTTGGTCGCCATTTGCGTCATCTAGCGAATCAATTCTCAAACTTTATTGTTCGTTTCCAGATGTGTCTTAAATAGTTAAACAACTTTGTCGAAAACCGCAACCTTCTATTTCATGCCAGTCCTGAGAAATAGGCAGTATTATTCGTCGTGTACTCAGTACACGACGCGACCGCTTACGTAACTTTTTTTAACGCGACCGCTCTAGGCTTAATAATCTAAGGTGTCAGCCACGACTCTGTGTCTCACCGTTGCCACCGTTTTTTGAAAAATATATTAAAAAATCACAAATTATTCTCAAACTACATTATGCGATGTACGTTCATAAACTTCACTTTCCATGAAAATATCTTGGATCTTGAATGTTTTATGACGTAGCTATTTCCGCTGACTCACTGTTCCTGTTGTCTCACTGTTGACTAGTCTCCCCTAGTACTAAACTAATAAATGAAGACAAAGCTGTTAGAAAAGTACAATAACAAAACTATTCAATTTCTATGGAAGGGGTGGCCATTGTTAAAAGCGGAAGGTAATTATAAGCATTATCGGTTACAATAACTGATGTACAAGTGGCTGTGAGACAAAGGCGCCCCGAGTAAGTTCAAAATCATTCATTTTTTTTGTAGAGTTCGCATTTTTTGAGTTTTTGGAATTACCTGTACCAGCTACCTTCCTGACAGACGTAGTCCTACGTCAAAATCTTCACTCCACAATGCTTGGTTCATGAGGTATAAATTATTGAAGCTTAAATGTTTGGGAAAATTAAATTTTCCTGCCAAGTCTCGAGAACAACAAAAAACGGCACCGAAAAAAATAGACACGGCCTTACCAGGGAACTTACACATGAATTTCTGTGTGCAAATATTGACAATTTTGTTTCATATACCAATCATTTGAGTCAAACTTTTCCCTTCGATTTAACATGAAATGAAATATTTCATAAGGAAAACACCTTAAATGACCATGTTTTTCCAGCAAACTCGCAGACAGTAAGCAGTCAATGTTTTTGCACTGCAAATCAGCGTGTTTTACTATTAGACCCTATCCTATAGTAGGTAATCCATATAGAATTATAGTGTGAGTTATTAATAATATTTCACTGGCTTTACACGTTTCATTAATGGGTATTTCTTCTGAAAAACGTTTCGCATGTCGTTCCGCTTGAAATTAAGGCTTGTTCGCGACAAAATCTGGACACCTCAATTTTGCAATAAAACAAATTTGCTAGAAGTTTGATCCATAAAACAATATTATATCATTTATGTGTGTATCGTTAATAATTATCAAACAAATTAACATTACTTATTTGGTTTGCATGAAAAATTGGCGAACTTTGTAGTTTACACGAACAAACAAGACACATCACTTATGGTTCTTACAAAACATTAAAATTACCTTTTTCGCTAACCGGTTTCGGGTTTGATCCAACCCATCTACGGAGCGGTGGTCGACTGCATACGTATTGTGATTTGTTGTCTGCTACAGATTCAGTTTCGTCAGTTGGAAGAGAGGCGATGAGATGAGCGCCTCATCTTCATTCATTAAAAGTCGATCTGCGGTGCTGATGTACATCGATTCCCACGCATTTAAATGAGAGGATTTTCTCACATTTTTTAGCAGCTTTGCGTTCTCCCAATCAAATTCATGTTGGAGGCAGATAGAATGCATCGCTACACTCGGATCGTTGGTTCTTTCATTTTCCACAGCTTTTTTATGTTCTTTTAGCCGAGTTTTAAATTTTCGACGTGTTTGTCCGATATACACCACTAGGCAATCCTAATAGGGGATTTCGTAAATACCCGACCGTTCTTCTGGCGGAACTTTGTCCTTTTGATTGTTTAGAAGCTCCTGTAATGTATTACCGCTTTTATGAACCACATGGAAACCGTGTCGCTTGAGAATTTTCCTAATGTGGTTCGTCACTTTAGGGTAAAATGGCAAACTGATTCTGTGGATTTGCTCTTTTTCCGGCTGTAAAGTGATGATGTCTTGACGCTGTTTTTTACGGATATGTTTACCGATTATTTTATCCACAAAACTCTTGTCGCACCCATTTAATTCAGCCGCTTGCTGAATTTTTTTGCTTTCGGCTGCAAAGTCCTCCTTCTCCATGGGTATATTGACCAGGCGGTGCGCCATAGAGTGAAAGGCTGCTTGTTTTTGGGCCCCGAAGTGATTCGAGTCCGTAGTAATGTAGCGGTCTGTAGATGTTGGTTTGCGGAAAATGCTGAACTTCAGAGTATTGTCTTCCTTTCTGGTAATCAGCAGGTCCAAAAATGGTAACTTTCCATCTACTTCTCGCTCCACAGTGAATTTTATTTTTTCATGATGGGTTGGATCAAACCCGAAACCGGTTAGCGAAAAAGGTAATTTTAATGTTTTGTAAGAACCACAAGTGATGTGTCTTGTTTTTTCGTGTTAAGTTGTTCTTACGTTAAGCAAAAAAGTCAATCTATAAGTTTGTAGTTTACCTTTCCATGAAGGTCAGTGCAGACTTGTTGGCAACCAATTTAGCTGCGTTTGTCCAAGATTTTCGAAATTTATCTATAGTTGTTGCTTGTTGTTTGTGCTGGGACAGTTCTCTCTTCGCGAAAGCCCAATACCGCTCGATGGGGCGTAACTCTGGACTGTTAGGTGGATTCGCCTCCTTCGGTACAATATGGACTCCATCAGCATCATACCATTCCAAAACATCTTTGGCGTAGTGACAGGATGCCAAATCAGACCAAAACAGCGAGGGTACATTATGGCTGTGTAGGAACGGCAATAATCGTTTCTGTAGACATATTTCGCGGTATATTAACCTTGTTAACCGTTCCCGTAGTGATGTAATTTTTGCTTGCTCGTTCACAACTGCATATGGCCTGCCATACTAAATATTTTTTGGGGAACTTGGCTTTCTTTCTTCCTTCTGTCCTAAAATGCTCTGTAACGCCATTCCGTTTCAAGGCAGTGTAAAAAGACATACCAGGAGCTGTTTAAAGTCTTCTAGGACATACGTTTCATTGTCCATTATAACGCATGGAAACTTCGTTAAAGCGCGTGTTTTAGCCATCGTATTTTGCTTATCATTACGGTTTGGCACAGTCCTCACCTTGGAAGACTTCATGCCTTATCGTAGCTTAGAAGTGTGCACGAATGATGGCGACATTTTTATTTTACGAGCAATGGTACGTAAGAAAGATCCGGTCTTCTTCGTAATATTTGTTTTACCTTCGCATCCTTGTGGTGGTTCCTCAGATCCGTTTTTGTTCCACTTCCCTTCATCCTAGCTGTTGTCAAATGAGTATCGAACGATTTTAAAACACTTTGAACAGTGCTTGGAGGAAATCCAAGGAACTGTAGTGACAAGCACCAGGAAAACGGGGTCAGTCCCGGTGTAGTGGTTAGCATTCACGCCTCTCACGCCGAGGACCCGGGTTCAAAATCCCAACCCCGCAGACGTCACGAATGACCCAAGCTGTTAAAGTCACTATAATCTAACAAATAAAAGCGCTACTGTGTTACCTGACTCACTGCGCCTAGCGTTGTATTCGCGGTATCGTGTTGGTTCGAAAGGTTTCGAAAAATATCGCCCTTGTATCGAAAATATCGTTGATTTTGATCACTAAAAATAACGTACTTAAACGTTATATTGCAAGTGCTAGTAGTACGCAATAATTGTATTGTGAAACTGAATTGTTATTTATGCAACTTTTTACAAGTTAAATGCAATAACAAAAGCACAACTTATAAAAAATCGGTTGTTATCGATATTAGCTGCATATGCGTTATAAACGAATAAAACGCATGGTGACGTTTTATTTCAATAGCACGCATATTCGCAGTGAGTCAGGTAAAACAGTAGGAAAAAATCTATGTGCATTCCACTTTGATCGAGCGTGTGAATTTATATCGGTGTGATGTTTTTGTCACTAAAAGATTAGAAATTCATAAACAAGAAAAAGTATTTTAAAAATTTTCCATAATTTAGAACATACTTTCTCCGGCTTTTCCTTGGATTACCTTCATACCATAAAAAATTTGGTGAAAACTTTTTCTAGGTAATATTTTGTTTGAGGAGAAATAAGCCCTCAACTTGTATGGTTTCTTATTCTATATCTATTAAAATCTTTCTTCTAATCTTTTGAAATTCTACGAAACAACTAAATGCGCAGAGGTCTACACAAAACGAAATAAACGATGACTGCTTAACGAGAAATTAGCAGTCATTAACTTTTCGTCGGAGAGCCCAATTTCGGAAGCAGTTTTTGGGCCCAAAAGCGGGATTCTGTTTGTAACAATGTGAATACTGCATTCTTCTTGCCAATCTGAACGCATCGAATATATTTTCATGAATAGAATTTTTGTTTCAAACAAAAAACTGCTTTTGAATTTGGCAGAATCGATGACTGCTAATTTCACCTTAAATGATATTTATTTATGTAGCAAATAAAACATATTTACTTTTAGCATGTCCAATTTTTCCATGGTTTTTACTAAATATGGTGTAATGACTTATAATCCCATTAGCATGTTTAGGTTTCAACCATGATACAAGAATAGAATCTGCTGTTAATATTAATGCTTTGACTCCAGTTGGCGCTTCAGGAACTGAAATGATGCATATTGAAAATAAAAGATATATTATTTATTGTCTTTGTGACTTTCCAGGTATCAATTTGAGTTCAGTGGCATACAAAATTCTTTCCACAAAATGTGGTACTATGTTTAATGAAACTTAAATTGTTACCTGAATTCACTTCATGTGAATATAAACATTAATGGGAGTAATAAATAGTGAATTTGTGACTTTATGAATGAATAGATATGAGACTCAACAAACAGAGAAAAAAATTAATGTATACATTCACATGGGATGTGCAAGATGGCGACGTACAATAGCAATCAGTTTAGTAGAATTGTTGATTCTGCAATTATTATTTATTTTAATTGGTACATTTTCAGTGCAACTTTTCTTTCACCGACTATTTCACCGACGGTCCCTGATGTGATTCTTTCGTACTCTCAGGAACTTCAAGCTTAGAGGTGGCAACACAGTATTCTTGTCCCGATACTTGTCTGGTGTCATATTTGGATTTGTCATGAAAAATTCCTTATTTTCGTAAGCGTCACATTCGAGGCTGATTTTTTTCGTGTGGGTAAAATGAACATGCAGTGAGGGCAAAATGAACATGTCATAAAAAACCAAAGTTAACGTGCAGTTTGGATAAATTAAACATTATTTTACATTATAATTGTTCTACATAAGCTGTAGATATTCAACAGGGCTGCTGGAATTAAAATGGGACTCCACAAAGTTAAGGTGTGTGTGTGTGCGTGTGTGTGTGTGTGTGTGTGCGTGTGCGTGTGTGCGTGTGCGTGTGTGTGTGTGTGTGTGTGTGTGTGTGTGTGTGTGTGTGTGTGTGTGTGTGTGTGTGTGTGTGTGTGTGTGTGTGTGTGTGTGTGTGTGTGTGTGTGTGTGTGTGTGTGTGTGTGTGTGTGTGTGTGTGTGTGTGTGTGTGTGTGTGTGCTGCTTATTTTCTATCGCCTATTTCTCGGAGAAGGCTGAATCGATTTGTCTGCTATTACTTTTGTTTGAAAGGTATTATAGTGGAGAATATCACTATTGAATTGTTTCGTGGTCCGAATTTTCGTTTAAAAGTTATAAAGAAAAATGTGAAAACCACGTGACACGATTTTCTCCGGAACCACACAACCAATTTCAACGATCTTAGTATCGAATTCAAGCTCTTACTATTGCTAAATTTTTTTGTTTATTGAAAACAAATACCGTGACCGCACATAATTGCGATCAGCTCCTAATTCCGATCACTCAACCTAAATGGTCAATTTTTAGAAAATTGAGCCAAAATCTGTAGTAAATGAGCACGCTTAGTTATTGTGCTATGTGTTTATGTGTCAGTTGTTGAAAAATGACTGCCATAGGGGCACCATGCACTTCAAAATAAATTGAATTCGACAGGCAGTAGCAAAAAACGCCATCAAAATGTATTTTCTTAGCCGAAGTGCTAAGCCGAAGTGCACGATCAAATTTGCTAAGATCATAGCAGCGTGAAAATAGATTACCTTCTTCGGTATTCTATGATAACAAATAGATACAAGCATATGTAACCGTTCTATATCAAATTTGGCTGAAAAAATGCTGAATTTGCGGAATTTATTCCATTAGAGTGATTGATCGGAATTATGAACATAATTTTTTTTCTGCTTCTAATTCCGATCACTATATCAATGTTATAAACTGGCAAAATGCAAGCTAACAAAGTTACTATTTGGATTTTAGGATTAATTGCAACAAGATAACATGGTAGGATTATCGAAATTTTTTGACGTAGGACAACGTCTTACGGCAGGGTATCAACCAAAATTTGGAGTCAAGCCACCCTCACGAAAGAATGAAAGATTTTCAACGCTAATAGCTTTTCCAATTTAAAACGGATTTTGATCATAAACGATGCAGCAATTGTATGGCTTTCTTGAAAAGATTGTTTGCCAATCGCTAAATAGTGAAAATTAACTAAAGATTTCAAGCTAAAAATTTTCCATACATTTTCCGTATGATAGTCTTGCTTCCCAGGCACGGACGACCATTACACACCAAGCTTGTGGCTGCTGCTGATTAGCATAAGCAAGCATAAGCATAAGCATAGGATTCCGCCCGTGTGCTGCTACTCCGTTATTGACCAGGACCAATGAAAATTGTAAAATGATGGCTGGAAAAAGCATGGTTAGGACAGCGCATTTTTCCTTATTGTGCTACCTTATCAGGTCCGTGCGTGCTGATCAATACCGACGCCGGCCACGTCTGAATGCGGTTCCTGGTGTGATGGGAAGGAATGTTAGTCCAATGCTTGTTGCTAATAAAGACCAGGAAATCCTCTGCTTCTTCACAATTTCAAGCTTGTAGCTGCTGCTGATTCAAGACAAAGAAGCAAAATAAATAAATTTTTTGCTTACTACAGAGCTCAATATAGCCTAGGTGCTACATTCCGATTTGGAATTTTGACCTTCTGTTTTTATACGACAGACTTCGCAGCCTGTAAGAGTACGGAACAATTGTAGGACTAGTGCTACAAATCCTTTGACTCTTTCAGTCGAGATTCGAACATGTGACGTCTAATAGCTTCCCGATCAGATGATTCTAACAAAAATCTTACAGAACTGTTGCTCAAGTTGATATTTTTATCAAACTTTGCTATAAATGTTTCTACCAAGATTTTATCTCGTTCTGTTACTTATAAATCGCTTTGTTACAATTTGGTTATACAGCAAGACAGAATACTGATTTTTGATACTCATATGGATATAAACTAGATCAAATTATATCATAATTTGATATATTTGTGATATGCAAATTTGAGCAAATTTTGTTACGATTTTAGTTATTTTAACTGCTAACGAGACCAAGTTTATAACCAAACACAAATGAGTCTTTGTTTTAAAATACTTATTATCTAGAACTCATCCTGTTATAAATTTCATCATTTGATCGGGTTATTAGACCAGTGCCGTACCTCGAGTCCAACTGAGAGGCTCAGATGTTTTGCTTTTCTAACGCTGCAAACAAGCGGCAGCGGCAGCGCAGTTATGAACTATCTTATTAATGCGTGTTCTTTTAATATAACAATAACATATTATTTTGAGGACTTAAGTTTTCTCCTAGAACTTTGTTAATAGCTGAATGCGTGAGGCAGATTTCTATATTGAAATACTCTTATTATGGCACTGAGAAAAATATTCGTTTTTGATATCACAAAACAGCTCACCAACCATAAATACGGTTCAGCAAGATAATATTATTATTGTTTGCTTTTTTCTCACTTTACGCTATTTTACGCTACACGTATACCAATATGGTGTAAAAAGTTTTCTTTAATATTCAAGGTTTCTTCGCGAAAACCAGCCTCACGTAGTTCTACGCCAACTACGCGGTCATGTCTGAAACACAACGTTTCTGATTTGATTTTTACTATTATTTATGATCAAAGCTTTATGAAAACGTCGAATGTGGCTCAATTTTATTGTAATTGTAACAGTTGAACAAAAATAAAAGAAGAGAAAAGTTTCATAATCCACTTGTCGATCTTTTGAGTGCACACATTTTATGAATATTAAGCTAATGATAATAATGATCATTAACGCAAACAAAAGATGACTGGTAGGGGGATTGTCGTCAAACTACATAAATGCAATACCTTTCAGATCCATTTGGTACGAGTTGACCATAGTTTTATACTTTAACAGCTCATCATGACGTGATCGGAATTAGATACACCTGTGATCGGAATTAGAATCACCCCTTATAATTGATGATCGGAATTAGGTGCACTGATACATCTTACTTTGATGCATTTTTTTTAACTTTCGGTAAATAGTTTAGGTATTTTAGTATTTTTCCATGAAACATAATTGAAAATACTTGCTAAAGACACATACCGTGTAAATAAATATCAAAGCTATATTTTTCAGTAGGGACTTAAAGATGAATCATGCCTTAGGTGATCGGAATTACGTGCTTTCACGGTAAGTGGTTTAAAAGTTAGCCTTAAAAAAACAGTTTTGACTAGGTTCAAATGATCGCCTGTTTCTCAGAGATGGCCAAACCGATTTATGCGCTACTAGTTTCATTTGGCAGGTAATATAGCCGGATAGATCACTATTGAATGGTTTTTTGATTGGACGTTTAATTTGAAAATCATGATCACCACACCAAAATTAACAATAATTTATAATGATTTTAACCCAGATAATCCACCTTTCAATTATTTTAATATCAAACGAGAGGTTTTGACACTACGAATATATATGCAAAATTTCAGAAGAATTGGTTTTACCGGTCAAAATATATTAACCCTCGAACACTCGCGCCAACTTTTGTAACACGGTTACTCCCGCGCACAATATCCAAGGAAAACTTGGTTTGAAGTTTATCGAACCTTAGGGAGAGTTTCTTGAAATTCAATGCTCTATCGTCTGGTAGAATTTAAATTTTGCTTAATCCCCCTAAAAGCGGAAGAAAAAAATTATTTTTCTTCAGTTTCAATATAACGCATTGATGTGTTCTGCAATAGAGCATATTAGGCCATTGCAAATAATTTTAAAAGTTTTTGTCGCCCCTACTTGGAAATTGGCTTGAAACATCGGGGGGCAAAAAAAATAATAGGATATGGGATATGGGTAGGATATGAGTTAATTTTTTTTTCATAAAATCAATTGTCTGTGGGTTTTACAGCCTGAAAAACTCGAAAAATGAGTGTACGCGTTGAGTTAATGCTTCTAGCACGAAACAGAAATGGAAATTCAAACAACGGAATTCCTGAAAATTGGCCGAAATTTTTTTCTTTCGTTTTTGTCTTTTTTCGTAGATTTTTGCATGGAAAATAATAACGTATATGTTAAAAGCAAGAATACACAACTTTGTTGAAAATAGTATACCTCTATGTTTGCTTGTTTAGGAATTGTAGGACTTTGATTATAAAAAATACCCCGATTTTGACCCCGAATTACTCGACTGCCAACAGACGGATACATTTTAAACATTTTACATTTGCTGATAGTTTTGCTGCATACAGACACCATTTTTTCATATGAAGAAACGAGAGAAAATTCCAGTTGGGGCCAATTGCGGTACACCTCACATGCTGCCTGCTTCGTTTCTGTGATGTCAATTTATGCTGATCTGTTTTCCTAACAATTTAAAGTATTAATGCATTGAATAATTCTGACATTTTGCTCGTAACAAGTTTATTGAAGAATATACGTTAGTTAAACAACGATTTGTAACCTTATAACAATATAACTTGGAACCTACACATGTTGTACAAAATACAACAGCGTGAGTAACCGAAGGCTAATAAAAATTGATGAAATTTATTCAAGAAAACTTTATTAATATGAATCAAATTGAATGACAGTACAGGAAATTATGCATAGTTCAAAACCCCATACACTAGACCTTTACTACGCAATGTATATGTTAAAGAATAATATTTCTTCTTACAGCTTACTTTTACTTGCACTTACCCACATTAGTAACAACTTGCTCAGCAATTTCTTAAGAAATGGAACTATCAAAATTTATAAGTGCCATAAAACGGGGTAACATTGATCATATGGACCCTTCGCATAAATAAGTGAAATAAACCACTACTGCCAACTTTCCTGAACTGATCCCGTTTTACGGTGCTTCTATTTTGTTCAAATTTTGTAAACTTATTCAGTTTCCAAAAATTTTATGTAAACCAACGCACAACGCAATCTTAACCAATAGATGAATTATTTTCCGAGGACGTGTCGATTTCTATCTCAAATAACAAGTAAGACCGCATAACAAAGGTTTCTTGCACCACTAGGTGGATTAAATCAGGTTTTATATCTTGAATTGTAATTAGGTTGTGGCTGTTGATAAATGGAAATTAAAACATCATTATACGCATTGTTGATTTTGCTCCCATAGTGAAGTGTTCATTTTACGCGCAAAACACCAATTGTTTTCAAAGGTTGATTATAAACAAACAGTTGATACAAATATTTGAAATTTTCGACAGATCCGCAGGATAGTGATAAGCAAACAACACTAAATAATATCAATAGTCGAAATTTAATTTGTTTCGCCAAAATAGTTTATTTCCTAATACAGTGTGATTTCGAATTTGGGATAGTTCGATTTTGGCATGTCTCAATTTTGGCAACAAAAATACCTATCCGTTTTTGGTAACACAAAATATTTCCCCTACAAAAATATGCTTAAATATATTTTTATTGCCGCAGGACTACGTCTTACCATAGGTTGTCAAAAACTTATTTGCACCGTTTATTTTACCCCCCCCCCCCCGGTTCATTTTACCCACAGTTCTCCTACGCCTAAATGCCGAATAAAATATGTTTTGATTTTTTTTATTTTGCTACATAATCAAGCTGTTAAACTATCGCTCAAATTTCTTAAGGTGCAGCTAGGAAATTCGTAGGCCTTGTAAATGAAAATTAAAAAGAATTGCCTCTGAAGAATGGTGTTCGTATCACAACAGAGGTAGAATTTGTATTCTTCAAGATTTTTTTTCCATGTGTGGACTCATTACTGCGACCAGTATAGTTGATCTATTGTAATATCGCCCGGGTGTTTGCTGTATGACCTACACTGCATTTCTTTTTGCTATAATCGCTATTGAGTGAGCGATATGTTTATTAAATTTATGCGTGCTTGTGTGTATTGGGGTTTACCCTACCTTCAAAGCTTGATCTACTTTACTTACTTATTCCTCACTGCCAGTACTATCCCATATTATAGCCGTCCCTGGCGACTAATTATAGGTACACCCAGTACACTTAATTATAGGAGGGTCATTTGCACTGTCATGAGGCTTCAGTGGGTAAATATATGGAATTCAGCATGAAGGAAGGGTATATGGAGGGGCCTGAGAATAAACCCATGCTAAAGTCACTTGACATCGAATGGCTTGATTCTACTAAGGTTCGAACCCACGACCACTCGCTTGTCAAAGCAGACTCGGTAAACTTGCGGCTACGGAGCCCGCCCATTCTTCAAGTGACTCATAATTGTGCCATGATTTTCCAAGTTTTACACAATTATGGGTCACTCTTTCGACGGATTACCATTGAAATTGCAGCCGAAAATTTTAATTATTTTGATGCCAGCTTTCTTAGAAAGCAATCAGTTCAACACGGTTTAGTCCATACTATTGAAGAACTACGCAAAAACCGGCAAAATTCGTAAAACAGTAAAGAAATACCGGATATCATTTTCAACTGTTCAGCGATACAAACTTTTCCAAACACAAAGAACTGGTCCTAGCCAAAGTTTAACAGCAGGATACGAATCTTTTAAAATATACTTGCCTCAAGATTTGAAAAAAGTCTGAAATATTGTTTTGACGTAGGACTATATCTTACTTTAATAGGGTTGTACACTTTAAGGGCATTTTGAGTAGTTTCAACTAAGTTTCAGCTAGAGCAGACCTATTTACAGGTAGAATAATTTAATAGTGTACGTTTAGATTGATTCATAAAGCTGAATTTGCACCCATTCATATAAAGATTGATTTGAAGATCAAAGTTACTTGGATTTCAATAAATCATTAATAGATTAATATTGTAGATGGCTTAATTTTTAAAATTTACAATTTTGATTGAATCGCAATTTTCAACATGCCTGATAAAACTCCTTTCCGCTCACACAAATTTCGTTGCTGAATAAAGTTTTATTAGAACTAATTCGGTTCTATAATTATCAGGCATCCCAGTTGGCTTCGAGGTATGACGCTGACCTAATAAGCCAGTCGTCGTATGTTCGAATCTCGACTGGGAGAGGCTGTTAGAGTCAATAGGATCGTAGCAACTGGCCCTGCAATTGTCCTGCACTCTAACAGCTGGCTGCGAAGTCTGTCGTATAAAAACAGAAGGTTAAGTTTCGATAACGGAATGTAGCACCTAGGCTTTGCTAATTATCTGGCCGTGCTTTGATACTTACCATAACTAAAATAATGCGATAAAATGTGTTTAATTGAACTATTAAAAAAAATAAAACGATTGATAATATCATGGCCAGAGACAAAAATGATTTCTAAATCATCGCTATTGGTGCAAAATGGAGCTGCGACCTACGAAAGTTTGTTCCATTTGCGAAGCAGAATAGAGATTTATAAAGGAGTGCAAAAGACAGACAAAACTTTGCGCAAATAATACAAACGTTCTAAATGGCAGATGTGTGAGAGAGCAAGAGATCGACTGATGCTTACATAGCGAAATGCAACTACACATTGAAAGAGACAGTCAAGCTCCCGTATGTGAGGTGAATTAAATTATCAGTTTTACTAGATAGGTGAAGATTACATACATAAATCGTTTATTTACACATATATGCAGCTATGCTTAAAAAACGCTGTTACGATTCTAACATTTGCTTAAGGGGGCATAGTACTTTTTACACCATATTTTTGGCCTTATTTCAAATATTTTTTTCTCGATAACGCGAATAGCGAATCGATTCGGGTTTATTGCTTGCTAAACATTGCACTTTATACTAATATTTGCAGTTTTGTTTGCATATGTGAACCTCTTCCCCTCTCCCCTACGGCTCCTTGAACATGATCATTCGAAAAAAACATGATTTGCGGTACCATGGATTGGCGCTGGGGGGCTTATCCGAATTGAAAAATTCCAAAACGACATGAAAGAATATTAAATTATCTCGTGTTTGACCCATCCTTTTTTTAAAATTCGTACGCATAACAAAATGGCGGATATTCAAACATAAAAATTAGGTTTTTTGCCGAAAAAATTGACTTTAAATATTTCTAAAAAATACAAAAATTGTTATATCGAAAAAAGGATGGGTAAAACACTAGATAATTTTGTTGGCTTTGAAACAAAAAAAGAATCATGAGAATTGCTTCAGCCGTTCTTGAGATATTTATGGTACCGACTTTCAAAACCTGGTTTTGAGAAAAACGACGTTGAAGTTTTTATTCGCTGTGTAATTGCTCCAGACATGCGCGGTACAAATAGCTGTAACTTTGTCAATTTTTGGAATTCATCGAAATGACTTGAAACACATATGGTCAAAATGTTAATCTTTCGAAATAATCAATAAAAAAAATTTCGATTTTTTTAAATTGAAAAAGTACTATGCCCCCTTAATATCATTTATATTTATTCAGCAAATGCACCAACCATGCTAATGTAGGGCTGACTGCCTCATTTTGCTAGTAGTTGCCTGTATGCGACTTTGTTGCCTATATGCAGAATAAATCTCGGTTACGCCGATTACGTCAGATACTGCACGCAATTTTATTGCTGTCCTTGGCCAATTGCAGCCCGGCTTCTGGTCTAAATGCCATTAGTTCATCCCCAAGGGTCCGGAGGATCACTTAACCTTTATTAGCAAAGGTACTTCCACAGATAAACAGACGAGACACTCGCGTTAATTACATCGTCCATTCAAAAACCACTTATTTTTCAAAAAAGCATGTTTCGCAACATGGCCACACCGCGGCGCTCGAGTGTTGCATCGAGTTTTCAGTATAAAACCATACAAATGTGAAAAACCTACAGTATAAAATACTGCAAACGTAAAAAAACCTGCAGTATAAAACCCTGCAAATGCAAGCTACTCCGCAACATGCATAACAGAGGGTGCTAGTGTGCAAGCAAAATATGTAGGACGATGGTTTTTGACGGATTTTCTTCTATGTGTCATGTCAGTTCGTTAGTGGTACTCCCATCAACTGCAAATAAATTATTATTTATATGAGAAGTGGTTGGTACGGGTGGTCCACGCTTTCTTCCTTCCCCTTGATTTCAAGGAGTTTAGTGGAATTAGGTAGGGGTAGTGCTGGTAAGACCGGCACTGGGAGTAAGGCCGGCACCCATAGAGTTTTACTAGACAGCATTAATTAATTGTGTTATTAAACACTGAACATGTTAGTATTCATTACTTCAGATATTTTAAAACAGTTTGAGCTTGTCATGAATCGTCAAATGTCAAAATAATAAACAAAACAAACGCGGGTGTCACCAATGCGCAGCTCGATGTAACTTTTCGCGAGTAGTTTTCAAGCTTTAATTCTAAGAAGAAGTTTCAAACTAAGTTTGATGATTCTCATATTCTTACTAGCATTGTTTGTCATCAGTAAGATTTCTTTAGAAATAAATTAGAGTAGTAAATGTATAAAAACCGTCTTATTAAAAAGAAATGGGCTGTGGGGTAAGACCGGCACCCTTCGAACTGGGCAAGGCTACTTGCAGGTTGCTGACAACGGTCATTTTGCGTTTATCTCTCACTGAATCATCTTGAACTTATTTATTTCTAGAGAAAAAGATGTTATCCATTGTTGTGGTAAACCCTCATTATGGCTGCCGTACATATACCGTATTTTTGGTTATATTTGATCTCAGATCTGACAAAATGATCATTTCCCTTAGGGCGCCGGGCTTACCCCCCGTACCCCTATTATTTATGGTTTCACTTGATTCCTTGAAATTCTTTCTGCGGTACATGCTGCGCAGTTGGCCTTGCCGTTGACAAGAAAAATGATTGATTCAAGAAATCGTCATTTTCCAGGATGCTTTCAAGAATAGGCTGTGTTAGTGTGAGATTAGATTAGATTAGATTAGAGATTTGGGTTGCGGACATTCACTCTCACCTACACTCTTAAATTATTCTACATGGAAATAGGTCGGAATTAGTTAAAACTAGGTTGAAACTACTCAAAATTCCCCTAAAGTGTACAAACTCAAACTTTGGGTAAAATTTCAACCAATTTTGGCTACTTTCTACCGATAATTGAATTATTCTCCATGACAAATAACGTACTTTTAAGTTCCTACTACCTATTTTTTCGAACTTTTCGAAAACAGACACTGAGGAAGCCTGCAAGTCGTAGGCGAAATACGTATCTGTCATTGAATAAAATACACATAGTAGAATTAAATTGGATAAGTTTTCTTATTTTTTATTTTTAGGATGAGATCAAGTTCATGAATATATATATAAAAAAAAGCTCAAGTTTTGTGCAAAACTAATGCCAGCTAAGGAAAAGCCTAATTTCTCTGTTTCGTTTTGCCTTTCTACTATATAAATGTATAGTATAAAGGTATAGAAATCACTCGGAAAACCGAAAATGGAAAGAAGATCCTGCGGGCCGAATGTCATATACCATACGACTCAGTTTCGAAAACTGAGCATTTTCTGTGTGTGTGTGTGTGTGTGTGTGTGTGTGTGTGTGTGTGTGTGTGTGTGTGTGTGTGTGTGTGTGTGTGTGTGTGTGTGTGTGTGTGTGTGTGTGTGTGTGTGTGTGTGTGTGTGTGTGTGTGTGTGTGTGTGTGTGTGTGTGTGTGTGTGTGTGTGTGTGTGTGTGTGTGTGTGTGTGTGTGTGTGTGTGTGTGTGTGTGTGTGTGTGTGTGTGTGTGTGTGTGTGTGTGTGTGTGTGTGTGTGTGTGTGTGTGTGTGTGTGTGTGTGTGTGTGTGTGTGTGTGTGTGTGTGTGTGTGTGTGTGTGTGTGTGTGTGTGTGTGTGTGTGTGTGTGTGTGTGTGTGTGTGTGTGTGTGTGTGTGTGTGTGTGTGTGTGTGTGTGTGTGTGTGTGTGTGTGTGTGTGTGTGTGTGTGTGTGTGTGTGTGTGTGTGTGTGTGTGTGTGTGTGTGTGTGTGTGTGTGTGTGTACGTAACGCTTTCAATCTCACTCACTTTTCTCGGAGATGGCTGGGCCGATTTTAATGTTCTTAGTGTCAAATGAAAGGTCTAGGTGTCCCATAGGTTGCTATTGAATTTCATACTGATCGGACTTTTAGTTCAAAAGTTATGTATAAAAATACGAAAAATATGGGACTTCGTTATCTCATAGGTCCCTTAACCGATTTGAACCAAATTGATTGCATATGAAAGAGGAGCCTCTAAAAACCTTAAGTCCCAAATTTCATGACGATTGGGCTTGTAGTTTAAAAGTTACATAAAGAAATGTGAAAAAATAGTGTTTAAAACATATTTTTGTAACATATCAGCATTAATTCAATGTAAAACATCACACAATTTATTATTATTTGAAAATTACTGTTGAGATCTATCAAACAAAACTGAGTTATTGAAAATCGGACGTTTCATTCAAGAGTTATTCAAACTTTAACACTTAAGTACCGTATATTAAACCGTTAAAACGTGTAAAAGCAAAATATATCAATCAAATGTTGATTGAATTCAATGTATGTATGTATGTATGTATGTATGTATATATGTATGTATGTATGTATGTATGTATGTATGTATGTATGTTTTTTTTTTTTTTTACGAGTTGGGAAATCTGCTGAGCACCTTAGAAGATACGGTACCATCAGACACCTGAGAAGATAACTCAGGGAGTGGGGTTTAGGTATCCCGACCCCCCTAATGGGGCGTGAGGATCCCGACCCACTAAAACCCTACTCGAGTCGCCAGCCTCAATCCCCCCTGGCACCACCTTATCGGTATTACTTCAGGGAGGGGCTATTGTGCTTAATGCACTCGCTTAGATAACTACTGGACTATGGTAGTTAGGCTGTTTATTCGCCGTTGATCGGCTCTCCAGTGGTTTTGTAGCTCGAGTACAATCTGGGTAGCAGCCGCATTGACCGCTCCCCAGATGTCCGAGCTGGAACACATCTTTTGGACTGAGTTATCCGGGGTAGTGTCCTGTCCGCTCACTGCCATCATGCTGCTTCTCGCGCCCGCGAAACGAGGGCATATGAAGAAAGCATGTTCTGCCGTTTCCTCAACATCCACGCATTCGGGACACGCGGGGGACTCCGCATGCCCAAACTTATGCAGATACTGTCTGAAGCAACCATGCCCTGACAGAATCTGTGTCAGGTGGAAGTTGACTTCGCCGTGGCGCCTGTTGACCCACCCAGATAGTTCCGGGATAAGTCGATGTGTCCACCGACCTTTTGTGGAATTAGACCATGCCCGCTGCCATGTGGTCATCGAGGCCGATCTTGTGGTACTCCGTATGCCTCTAGTTCCACGTTGGTTGAAGCACTCTACGTCTTCGCTGATGATAATGCCAATAGGCATCATACCTGCTAAGACGCAGATTGCGTCATGTGAAACTGTGCGATACGCACTCGCCACTCTCAAGCACATGAGACGATAGGTGCTTTCCAGCTTGGCTAGATAGCTTTTGGTACCTAACGCCGATGACCACACCGGTCCGCCATACCTAAGTATAGACTGGACCACGTTGGCTAATAGCCTTCGCTTGCTGCCATATACCGCAGAGCTATTAGACATCATACGAGACAATGCCGAGATAGCTGTGGAAGCCTTCTTGCAGGCATAGTCGACGTGGCTCCCGAACTTGAGCTTGTCGTCGACCATGACTCCCAGAAGTTTTAAGGACCGCGTTGACGAAATAGTGCAGTCCCCGACGCTGATCTTTGCTTGCTGTACCGACTTGCGGTTGTTCACCACGATAACCTCCGTTTTATGATGCGCTAGCTCCAGTTTCCTGGATCGCATCCAATCTTCAACAATGCTTATAGAGTGGGCAGCCGTCAACTCAACCTCTCTGATAGATTCACCATAGACTTCCAGGGTGATATCATCCGCAAAGCCGACAATCACCACCCCTACCGGGAACTTTAGCTTCAACACCTCGTCATACATGACGTTCCACAACACCGGGCCCAGTATGGAACCTTGCGGAACCCCTGCGGTGATTGGAACGCACTTCTGACCCTCCTCCGTGTTGTAGCATAGCACACGATTCTGGAAATAATTTTCCAGGATCCTGTACAGCGACACCGGCACTTGGACGTTCCGAAGCGAGTTGGCTATGGAGTCCCAGCTAGCGCTATTAAACGCATTTCTCACATCAAGCGTGACAACTGCGCAATAGCGGATACCTGTCCTCTTGCGCTGGATTGCCACCTCGGCTGTCTTAGTGACAGACAAGATTGCATCCACCGTAGATTTGCCTTTTCGGAAGCCGAATTGATTCCTTGACAGACCGTTTGTACCCTCCGTGTACTGTACGAGTCTGTTAAGGATAACCTTCTCCAGCACCTTACCGGCAGTATCGAGCATGTGACGAGGGAACACCCGGAGGTTTTCCCGGCTTCGGCAACAGCACGAGGTTCTGTCGCTTCCATCTGTCCGGGAAGTGGCCAGCTTCCAGGCATCTACTCATTACTGCTCCGAATAACTCGGGAGCCTCTAACATAGCCGCTTTAATGGCCATATTCGGGATTCCGTCTGGCCCCGGTGCCTTGCTCACCTTTAGGGATTTAGCGATCTCAATGAGCTCCTCATTCGTAACCGTCACTTCGTCCCCGACCGCCAAACCGCCGTCGCCCACGTTACTTTGGATGTTCGGCTGGGAGGCCGACCATCCTACGCTATGGTCTGAGATACTGGAACGTCGGCCGTGGGACGACTCAGCGGCCTGGGGCCAGGGCCTTGGTTCGTGGCGCGGAAAGAGGCCCTCGATGATCCGCTCCAGCATCTCTGGCGATTGCTCTGAGGGCGCCATCACTCCCCTGGTCTTTGCCATTACGACCCTGTAGGCATCACCCCACGGGTTCGCATTGGCACTAGCACATAACCTTTCAAAGCAGGCTCGTTTACTAGCTTTTATCCCACTCTTAAGCGCTGCGCGTGCAGCTCGACAGTCAGCCCTGCCTTCGTCCGAACGAGCTCTTTGCATAATTCTCCTCGCACGAAAGCACGCTCCGCGGAGTTCCGCAATTTCATCTGTCCACCAGTAAGCCGGTGACTTGCCATACCTATGTCGACCTTTCCTAGGCATGGTAGCGTCACATGCTCGCGACAGTACCTCAACCAAATGATCAGCGTTCGGATCGGGCATACCACGATCACCGCACTCTCTTCGGATTACTTCCACAAATACTTCGGGATCGAAGTATGAAGTCTTCCATCCACGGGTGGTTGGAGTGTCGGCTCTACTCGCCGCCTGCCGTCTCGTTATCTGACCGACACTATAGCGGACCGCCTGATGGTCGCTGTGAGTGTAGCCATTGTCTACCCTCCAGTCTCCTATCAGACCAGGACTGAAGGTACTTGTGGTGCCGACGTTGACCAGATCTACGTTGAGCTTTGCCAGAGCTTCAAGCAGAATCCGGCCCCTGTGGTTCGTGCGACGACTTCCCCACTCTACCGCCCAAGCGTTAAAGTCGCCCGTCACAACCAACGGCCTTAGACCAGTCAGCACAACTGATACTCGGTCTACCATCCGCGTAAACTGCTCGATAGACCAACTCGGCGGAGCATAGCAGCTGCAGTAGAACACTCCACCCACTTTGGCAACCACGAATCCCTCGTCTGCAGTTGACACAACATCTTGAACCGGGAACCTGATTGTCGTCCATATAGCCGCCGTCCCGGACCTATCCGACACCCAGTTACCGTTTCCGGCAGGGATGCGGTATGGGTCCGAGATGATTGCAATGTCCGTCAACGACTCAGTAACTGCTTGGTACAACAGCTGCTGAGCCGCGTGGCAGTGGTTCAAGTTCAGTTGCGTTACCTGCACTACGACCGGGTTTTAGTCGCCAGCGCGCCTGCCGGGCACTTCGGGCCTCCTGTTGTGTGCTTAGCGTCCCGTTGGCCGGTACATATCAGGCACTTGGGTGGCGCAGTACAGTCCCTCGCTATATGACCCGTACCGCCACATCTCCTACACAAGTGGCTTCGGTCTGGCCCCTTACAGCTCCAGGACCTGTGCCCTCTCTCAAAGCACCGGAAGCAGGCCTCCGGCTGCTGGAACATGCTCAGTGGGCACACGGACCATCCCACCTTCAGCCTAGCCACTTTCAGGGCTGCATTTCCGTCTTCCAGTGGAAGTCTTATAGTTGCTACCTGGGTTCCCGCCGGTCCCTTACGCAGACGAACTGCCTCGGTAGTCACCACCACTTTGCATTGCTCGTTGAGAGCTCGTGCTAGTTCGCCCGCTTGGGTGATCTCGTCCAGGTTTTTAAGCTGGAGAGTCATCTCGGGCGTTAGTGCGCGGATCTGCACGCTATCGCCAAGGACCTTTTCTGCCAGCACTTTGTAAGCGGAACCTTTTTCAGTGGCGTTCTTTTTGAGTTCAAGAATCATGTCGCCTGTGCGAGAGCGGCGGTTACTCCGCACATCCGCGCCAAGACCCTTCAACTGATCGTGCCCTCTCATGGCCTTTAAAACTTCCGCATATTTCGGCCCCTCAGTGCCCTGGATAAGGGCATCGCCTTTGCTCCTTTTTTTCCTAGCCACTTTCGGTGGAGCTCGATCCTCCTCTTTCTTCCTGGCCTTCTTCTTTTTGACCAACTCCCACTGGTTGTCGGACGCTAACAGCGTCTTGTTACCCTCAGTAGGTTCTTCAGTTGGCTTACGACCCTCTGCTATCATGCGCTTCTTTGGACCCGTGGGGGTTTCTTCCCCTGGGGACTGCCTAGCGCGTTTGGCGGATGCCTTGTCGTTAGACTGCTCCGTAGTCGCGAGTGCCACGGAATGGTCAGTCATTGACGGGCAGGCATCTGTTTGTGCAGACCTTGATACAAGCGTCTTCTCTTTCTCTGCAACTTTTACTCGCGCTTCGAGTTCGCTGTGCTCCTTCGTCGCAGCACGCATGGTGCTCCGAAGCATGAGCAGACTTTGTTTCAGGTCCTTCGCTAAGGTGCTGCGACCTGCCACGAACTCGATAATGGCATCGAGTTGATGAGACGCCGCTACCACTCTTGGTAGCATGTCTCTCTTGCCTGCCACTGCTTTTATTAGCGACGGGCCGTTCATTGCTGCGTCCGGCGTAGATGCAGTTGGAGCGACAGGTGTGCCGTTTCCTTTTCCGCTTACGCTGGCGCTTCTACTGGTATCCATCGGCGGAGACCTCTGGATACCACTTCTTGCGAACGGATTGTCTAATCCGTCCGCGCTCACTGAAGTTATTATTTTATTTTGATTGCTCATATAGAATCCCACGAGTTGAGGGGAAAGAAGAGTCCGCCGCATCAGAACCCCTCATGATGCGGTAAGGGCTGTTTACTGTGGAGGGCGCTCTGGTACTCCACAGGCTCCGTTTGAGGCTGAGTATTTATGAAAACCCCCTCCACCATTCATCCCTCGGCACGGGTCGCATGACACCTTGGATTAGGGGTTTATCCATTCTTGTTTTTAGCCATGGATAACAGCTATTAAAACCATCCTCCTTTGGGGGCTTTGGACCCTCTGCTCAGGTTCTCAGTATTTTCAGGTTCATCGAACATGCTTCTACCGAGATCCGTCATTTGCAGGCGGAGAGTTTACACTCAGCCTTCGCGTGAGTGCCCCCTTCTCTGTCCGCATACGACCCTAGTTTCCACCGGTTGTCCGATTTCCACTAAGGAACGTATCCCGGATGGTACCACGGGGAGGTAGAGAGAGGAGTTGCTAAATAAGAGGCTGTGGAACTTCGTGGTAGTTCTGGAGCGCATTATTCAACCATTTACCATCCCGTATGTATGTATGTATGTATGTATGTATGTATGTATGTATGTATGAATGTATGTATGTATGTATGTATGTATGTATGTATGTATGTATGTACGCTTCGAAATAAGACACTGATGAAGCCTGCACGTTGTAGGCGATACGTATCTGTCGCAAATAAATATTGAATACAGTAGGATTTCGAAATTGGCATGTCACCTATGTTGCCAAAATCGAAACCGTGCCAAAATCGAGATCCTTTTTTGATATGACAAATGTATTGAATTGAATTGAATGACAAATTGAATGTAAATGCATTAGAAATTGACTAAATGTTATTAATCAACGATTGCAACCTTTTTATGTTCACAAAATCCGCCAAGAGCTATCCGTGCAAGTAAGTTTTTGGCGATCTACGGTAAGACGTAGTCCTACGGCAATAAAAATATTGTTCGAAACATTCTATAACTGCAAACTTTTTTTCATGAACACACTTAGGCCAATAATTTTTCGTTATTTATAGTAATGCGGAAACTGACTGATATTTAAGCATACTTTTGGGAGTAAAATATTTTGTGTTGCCAAAAACGGATACTTTTGTTGCCAAAATCGAACCATGCCAAATTCGAAATCCCACTGTAGTGAGATTCAATCGAAAAGTTTTTTCTTTTCTTTGGTTTCAGATTTCAATTGTCATTTTCTTCACTTGCTGTTACTCACAATTGTACAAGAAAAGCAAAAGGCGAAGAAAAGCAGTTAATTTAAGCATATGTAGGTATAGTGGTGTATGGGATAAAAAATACTAGTGAGTTGATTTTTCCAAATAATTTTCAAACAATTTTGGCGCATCAATAGATGCTCTTTCCAATCAATAGATACTAGAGCTTAGAAATTTTATATGAAAAATAGGAGGAAACCATACAATGCCAAACTACCATACAATGTAGTAATTTTGTACGATTTGTTTTCGTTAGTGACACTTTAAAAGACAGAAAGCTTATGTCATATATCATATTTCAATAAATAAATCGAATTGACAAACACTGGAATCTGCTATGAACACATATTTCATATTGTCAATTCAAAACAAGTTTCGTATGTGGCTATGAAGCCCGACAGTTAAGGCCGTCTGTGAACCCGTTAGAGGGTTAATTTCTAATTTTCTATATATATATTCATTCAAGTCTGCAAAAATTATCTTTTGATAAATTTATAAATCTATAAATTTCTATAAATCACGTAAATATTATAAAACTAAATAAGGTGTTCATTAAGTAACATAAATGACATTTACAAGTATTTCTGCACACAAGGAAAGAAAATATAATTATTGTACGCAATACGTTGTGAATTTTACTGGCAAATAAGGATTTTGAGGAATACAGAACGGATATTTAAAAATATAATCAAGTTAATCATAGATGTTCCTGAGAAATTAAATATTGATTATTGTGGCAGTAGAAAGTCACGGAAAGGCTAGGTGGATTAATTCGGGTTTTTTTTATATCTAATGCTCTACCCAGTTATGTTTTCATCTAAGATATATTACATAATTGTAGTCAAGCATTTAAATCACTTATAGAAAAATTTTGTGGTCAATCTTTTTGTTCTAGATATCCTTTTTTTTCAAACATGAAAAAGGAAATATTCGCGCAACAATTATTTTTGTAATTATGCAGAATTCTTGTTTTGATAGATGATAATTTTTGAGCGCATGGTCAGAAAGCTGTGGTGAAAATATCAAGATATTTGTACACACAGTTTTCATATGAACATTTCACATTTTATATAAACATATTTTTCATGTTGTCAATTCAAAACAAACTTCTTATGTTGCTCTGAAGTTCCAAAAGTTAAGGCCATCTACAGATCTGTTGTGTTTACATACATGTTTAAATCACTTAAATTTAAAAAAGAAGGTGTTGATAAAGTAAATTAAATGACACTTACAAATATTTCACACCCTAGGAAAGAAAATATAATTATTGCACGCAGTACGTTCTTGTGAATTTTACTATTAAATAAGGATTTTGAAGACTAAGGAACTGATGTTTAAAAATAGAGTCTACTTAATTATAGATGTTCCTGAGAAAAAAAAAATTTGATTGTTGCAGTGAAAGGCTAGGTCACACCGCTAGGTGGATTAATTCGGGTTTTTATTTAATTTCCAGGTTTCGTATTCTACTAAGACACTGCAAAAACTTCAGTAAACTAAAACTGATTATTGCGTCCTACCGTCACCATTTCATGCATCCCATGTGGACATGTATCGTGAAGTTTTTTTCCCATTTAAGTTACATATTAAACAATAATATATTCCGAGAAACTGAGGGAAATGGTCCACTTAATTCTTCTATTACAGTATTAGGACTAAATGGAACATTTTCTTTATTTCCTCGTTGAATCTTATACTAACAAGGAGTTCTACTAACAAAGCAACTTCACTATCCGTCACCAGCTTTTAGGCTTTTACCACATTCACCATAGTATAGACCGGTCGATCTACAACTTCACTGCATTGTACATGTATATATAGCCTAAGGAATTTTTGACGTAGGACTACACGTCTATTTTCGTTTTCAAAAGTGCTACCAGGTATAGTAAACGAAGACGTAGTCCTACGTTGGATACATCAAAACTTAGAGCCCACTAGCGCCATCTGGTGATTGAATACTGTGCTAAACTGTCTAGCATAAAATGAATCTAGTCCATCTGACCAACCTTACCGAAGACTAGGAGCTTGCATGTCAACATTTTTAACTACGAACAATATTTATAAAATGCTACATGTGCTGGTGGAAGAATTCATCAAAGGTTTATCTACCACTGGACTAGGATCAGTTCATATCTCTTCTATCTAATCAACTTTAACGAGAACAAGTACGAAAACAAAAAAAAATCGATTTTTTCCGTATAAACGTCACCTAGTGAGCAAATACTGTAAACTGCTACAGGTTACTTTGAAGATCTCGTATTCGTGTTAATTTCTGTAGAAGGAAGGAAGCATTAGGATATCGTGATGAAAACGTCAGAAAAATGGAAAAATCCGATATTTTTAATCTATTTTTACTACAATTCCTCCTTGTAAAAAGACGCCCCCGCCAAGTCACCATTTATTTTATCATTCAGTCCATAACATTGCCTTTCTTGAACATTTAAAAATTTGAAAGTAGGTACGTCCAGTTTACGCTGAGATATAGTAGTTTGAATTTTTGGGTGAAATGGCCCCAATGTACAGACAATGTAAATTTTTTTTTGTACAGACAGAAGGTTAATTCAAGAATTCCAGAAAAATTTGATCTTAAATGGTTGGCTGTTCTCTGTACTATGGTGTATATAGTCAAACTCTGACTGACCGGTTGTGACGTTTGCTTGTAAGGCTTTCATAAAAAGTTTTCATTTATTCAATACAAACCATCTTCTTCAGTTGCACAAAATATTGGCGTACTCGATATACCATCTCCGGACAATGTAAAACTCAATACCTGAATAGAATAGTTCGTTGCTTTCAGTAATGCGTGCAAATACGTTTCTAAATTAGATGTTCTCTTGACTTCACAAGGGGTAAAAAGATCATCTAAAAATGTTCGAGATATAAGATTGTTTGAATTAATTCTACCTAATACCTACTAGCTGTAGAAAGCGATCTATACAAAACTTTGTAGCCTTGTAATATACCGTTATGATATTGAGGTGGTGGCTCCTGCCACTGAACTTTTATACTTTGAGAAGAGAGGCTGTTACATGTCACGTTTTGCGGTGGAGTATCCGGCACACCTTCTAACGTTGTACTGTGCGTTATAGGGCTCCATGGACCAGCAGCAATAGCATTGAATGAACGAATTTTAACTGAATATCTAGTAAATTTTTTTAAATTAGATATCAACATTTTTGTTGTCGCCCAACCATTGGCAGTGAAAGTTAAGTTTTGTGAGTTATTATTACTTATGAAATTTATGTTTTGCTTCTCTTCTATGCAATTTAGAGTATATCCAAGTAGTTCACCATTCCAAGTATCTTTATTCGGAATTTGCCATGTTACTATCAATTCTCCAGGACCACCCGGCTTAACCTTTAAATTAGTTGGTGCTTCTGTTGGAGCTTCTTCTTGTGTCTTTACTACGAGCTGATCCGTGAATGACGAACATGCAATCTCGTTGATAGCTAACATTCGCACGAGGTATTGCGTTGCAGGATGTAGACCTTCTACAAATGCTTCATCACGAGTTGCGCTGCTTGAACTGGAAATAAACGAATCAACTGATTAAATGATGCCGAACACATTTATGTCTAAATGACAAACTCAAGCGTACTAGGATCAACGTACCAGTTATGGCTATAGTTAGCATGATAAATCAAACTTCAAGATATTTGGACATGATAAAATGTTAGTATCTGCCTCATGGCGCGTTTGAAATATAATTGGAATATTTCTTAGAAGTAACGTATCGAAAAACTCGTTATTAGAGGTAATTTATTGTTTAAATGCGATTTGAAAACTTCGTTCTTACGTACCAGTTATAGTTATAGTGTTTTCTATGTCGCCATAAAAGTGTACCAGTTATGGTTATACTAGGCTAGCAATTCATAAAACAATTAACTTATTTCCCATAAAGTAAAGCAACACGCAGTAAAGAAATGTTTTTACTGTTAAAACCTCATTGGATTCACTTATAAATGTCCATATGTCTTTCTCTTAGTTTAAATTGGCGCCTGGTCCAGAATTTGTCCATGCTATTTCAAAAGAGGAAATACATGCTTTAAATGACCGGCAAAGGGATAAACATTAAGTCGGACATATTGGATAATTTGGTATGGTAAAGGGGACACTGAGGGAAAGATGGACACTTGTCCAGGAGACACTGGCGGTAAAGACGGACACTGAGGGAAAGATGGACACTTGTGATATTTCATAAACAATAATTTTTGAAGCAAACCAATGATGGAAAATATTTTTATCGACTGAATGAACACTTTTGAATTAAACTGCTGATTACACAGGTCTGCATCAAAAAAACTGCATAGGATTTTTCAACTGATTCTTAAAGATTTTTGTCCACTGAATTCAGAAAATATAATAAAAATTGTCCATCACGTCACGTTTTCATGTAATACTTGTTGAATAATCTTGAAAGTTGGTTTTATTCATAAAGCAGCAGAAATATCCCAGATGTAAATTACATTAAAAAATCGATTTTCACATCAGAACTGTATTTATTAATGTAAACCCTTGCATGTTTTGGAAGAAAACCATATACGATGGAGAAACTATGGAGAATATTATTTTAAAGCAAATTTGGTGCGCTCAAATATACCCACTTGCGCTCAGTCGACTGTACTGCTTTATAGAAGCAAATTTGATAAAAGTCATGTATGAAACATTTGTAGAACTGAATGCAATCTACAATCTTTCTGAATTGAGTACTCCATTACTTTTGTATTTACGTTGTAATAGTATTGCATCTTTATCCTTAGCTCAAACAAACGTTCTACTTATATAACAAGGGTTAAAGGCCGTCTTTATTATAAATGGAAAAAATAATGCACTACTCTATTCAACAAAATTGTAGATTATATTCAGCTCTATAAATGCTTCTTACATATTTTCTCCAGATTTTGCTTCTGTGAGGCACAGCAGTTGAATTTGCGTAAGTCAGCGTACCTGAGTACATTAACCCAAAGTTGAAGGGCAAAATAAGAGTAAAGATAAAAATTTCAGTCCAGTAATATTTTTTCTGTATTTATTAAGTAAAAATTTACTGAAATAACAGAAAAAGATCTTATTTAGGTTTTTAATACGAATCTGTGATAATAATTTTTCCATCTAATTTGTGACTTTTCCATATAAGAAGCATAATTTGCAAAAAATCTGTACGTGATGGAGAAAAACGGGAATCAGTTTTGGATTCAGCACCCCAAAAAACATACGATTCACCTAAAATATCTCATGCATCTGAAAAAAATTTTATTTTTGCAGACCTGTGTTATTAGCAGCGTAGCTGTCAAATTTATAAGCAAAACAAAGCAAAAATACGTAGATGAGCTAGCCTGTGTAATTTTGTGAGTGAAGAAAATAGCTGGTTAATCATGAAAAAACAATATTTTTACACTATATCGACGACATTAAGTTTGTTTAATCCTTTACTGAATAACCAGTGGAAATTCTGTAAATTTTTGAGTATTCAGTAAAAAGTTATGGAAGTTTGAAAAAATAATGTTCAAGTCGGAAAAATCGGACACTCAAAGGTAGGGAAAGACGGACACAAAGTTTTAGAATTCATTTTGCCTATGCCATCGATTTAACTTTGCAAATATCTGCATATTTTATTTGTAAATGTAACCAGAAGTCGTGTTTTTTATTTGGTGCTTCTTGTTCTTCTTTTTCTTTAGCATAGAGCCAGGGTGGCTCGTGCTGTTTCAAGCACTCGTCTCCATTCAACTCGGTCTTTGGCCACTCGTCATCTATTTCCTAGTCGTCTCAAAAGTCGCAAATCGCTTTTGACCTGGTCGAGCCATCGTGCACGTTGGGCCCCCCTGTTCCTGGTGCCGGTGGGGTTGTTGAAGAGGACTATTTTCGTCGCACTGGCGTCCGGCATCCTTACGACGTGTCTGGCCCACCTAGGGGGCTGATATGACGTCACATTTTCGTTGCTCACATGAAAAAGGCGGCATACGCAAAGCGATTTCGCAAAACGAATTTAACTAACCATTTTCACAGTTTCATGTATTTCGCATCAATTGCCTGCCTGGCATTGGCTATGTGATGCTAAAACCTTGGCTAAAATCAAACTAAAACTAACAAAATTTAACAATTTACACATCCGATCGGTTGTCAGCTTGAGCCCATCTATGAAGCTGTCAGCTTGGGCCCGCTCTATGTTGGCTACGTTTTTTGACGTAGGACTACGTCTTACGGCAAGTTTTGAGATAGGGTGTCATTCCAAAAAATCGAAAAATGCGAGCGTCACGAAAAATGAAAGGTTTTGAGCGCTAATAGCTCAGCGGTTTTCCAATCGATTTTCAATATTCTTACACCAATCGATTGGAAAATCTTCTAAGAATTGACCCAAATAAAGAAAAGTGTGGATTCTTGATGTTGAACTATTGAAAAATTGAAAATAATGAACCTATGTTTTACCAGAATTTTCGCTTCGTGATTGGTTGTTGGAAATGACGTCATCAAAGTAGAAACGCGTTTTCACGCTTCGGCTTATAATTCAGTCAATTTTCAATAGATTTCCAAGATATTTACACCAGTTGATCGGGAAATCGATTGAAAATATTGACAATATAGAAAACTATTGATTTTGTTTTTGAAAATGAATTTGAAAAATTGTTGTTTTTGAATTGATTTTGAAAATTTGAATTATTTTCATATTTTTGCCTTCCTTCGTCAGTGCTTCCCTAGCACGGATGACAGAAATATATACGATATAAGCTATGGGTTAAGCTTCCTTATGATTGTATTTAATTTACGCCCTATAGAATCCGATCGAAAATTGTTGAGCTTCAGCTGTTGCTGCTTCCCACGGATAAGGCAACGAAGACATGCAAATTCACCAAGCGAGGTGTTGGAGCTGGAGCACTCATTTCGCTGCCGTGATGGACTATCTGGCGACAGGAGTTCTGGAATTGGGAGGACATATGCTGTTCGCGAAAACGAAACGATCAGAATTATCGTCACTTGCAGCTGGCCATCCGCAACAACGAAGAGTTGAACAAATTGCTGTCCCGTGTCACCGCTGCTATGAGAAGTGTCTTTTCGAACATTCAAACTGTTTTGTTGCTGCCCAAGAAGACGGAAAAGAAGGCTTAAATTTCCAGCATATCACGTTGAAAAACCGTTCTTTTAAGAACGAAACATTTGTTCATGAAGATTTGAGGAATTTTCACTCACAGATTTAAATTCTATTTAACTTAGATTGATCTGATTATTCGCTTCTTTGCAATAATTTTAACCGATCACCTCGCGCTGCTGTTCGCTTGTTGCTGGTGGTTCATTTCGTTGCCGTGATGGCATAGTTGGCTGCTGAAGTCCTGTAATTGGCAGGAATTATGCTGCTCGCGACAACAAAACGACCAGAAGCATCCCACGCCACTTGGAGTGGTATTTCTCGTGATTCAGGACCATACACGAACGGTTTCGTTGATCTCATAGCTGCTGAGGCTTTCCGGTTGGTCCGTTGCAACAAGCCGTGCCTGGTTAGCGGTTATCGGTACTCCAATTTACCGAACAGAGAATTACGTTAAATGCGTTAGTGCAAGTTTATTGCAAGCAGGAGTTATGATAATCAAACAATCGGTTCTTTTAAGGACCACACAACGATTGAAGAGTTTATTATATTTTCTTGCCCAGTTAATACCATAATTAACACAGTCAACGAGGGAAAAGTTGAATTTTTCGCCATTGCGGACGACCAACCAATGACGGTAATAAGTTTTCTGGTCACAGGTGACATTTTCTGCGACTTCCAATACGTCTGCAGGTTGTAAATGCTTTATCCGTGTCCTTTTGTAAGCCGCAGAAAAGTTGCGCAAAATTTTCAACTTTTTGAAAACTCGCGCGTACCGTCTACCGATTACCAAAGGAAAAGCACTATTCAACGTAGAAACATATCATACAAATTTATTCACTGTTTGGTTTAGTTACTAACTTGGTTTCGTTTTAATAAAATAGATTCAATCAATTCATGGATATAACTCCAAAATCGGTTGAGGATTGAATGTATACAATGTTTCTACTTTGATGACCGTTACGGATGTAGCTTGTATATATGAAGAATCGTATTATTATATACATGGATACATCCTACTATCGCTACAAAGAGACTTACGTGGTCCTACGTCACCTATGCGGTCGTGTTTTGTGCACAACCCCTCTGATTTTTTGTACAGGTTGGTATTGGAAGTGTCATTCCCGTAGGCCCACCGTACCCTGCTGACTTTCTCTAGATGGCGCTTAGGCTGTGCATTTTTGCCAACCTTTCATTCTTAAAACATCATAATTGTAAAAGTTATTACGTTGAGCGTCTTAGCAGAATCTCGAATACGAGTCAAATTAGGAAGGTTTTCCATTTTTAGTAGAATAAAACGGAAAACCTTTCTAACTTGACTCGTATCATAATTTTATAACCGCTGAACCGATTTGAATAATTTTAATACCAAATAAAAGGCAATTTATTGAGATATTTAAAAAGATTGAGCTAAGGTTTCCTACAGCTACAAAAACCTTGAAATTGTTTTTGGGATCACCCTAACGCACAAAGGGGCACCCTGTACGCCTACTGAAACATACGTGTTATATGACGATATCACTATTCTTTTCTATTTCCTTTCGTAGCTTTCTTTTAGCAGATTATTAGTCAACGGTTTTTTTTGTCGTTCTAACCACACCAAGCTAGCAGATGTTTCATTCTGAACATCTGTCTTTTTTAAGCGCTATTTGAGTAGGGGTTAACGAAGCGCACGCGCTGTTTCCATTTAGGGATGTAAAGCCATAAATTAAACCCATGCGCAAAAGCATAGGGGTTTAATTATAGTAGCAGTAGGGGAATAATGTATATTCACCCCAATAGAATGTTTAGGCAACTAGGGTGGAGCCCTAGTAGAAAACCGTTAGACCGTTAGATTAGAAATGTTACTAGGGAAGAACCCCTACAAAGAGGGCTACGAAAGGGACGCACAGTGGAAAATTAAATAAATAGGCTGTCTTGCCTTCGGGACAGCGTTCAATATTTCAAAAGTATGTCTTGGATGTTAGACGTAGACGATATCACGCGCCACAACGGTTCCAATCTTTAAAAGTATTTTATTTGTTAAAGATGTATCTTCAATGAAGTCAATTTTAGTTGCTTGGGTTAATTCATCACCAATTAAACTATTGAGGCGCCCAAAAGGGAACATGAAATGGTTACTCACTCAAAGGAGGGAATTGGGAGGGAAGTTTTTTCAACCCCATTCTTTCCTAAATGCACGATGAAATATATGATTGCTTCATAGTACTAAAAATTCGAAAAAAGTATTACATTTGATACCTTTCTGCGAGTGTCCGCCTTTCCCACATCAAGTGTCTGTCTTTCCCGACCAAGCGCAGAAACTCTAATTTAATGGGGGGCCCTACTCTGGAAAGTCGAAAAATAATGGACTTTCGTGAATTTTTCTCGCATGTTGGAATTATAGTTAAGTGTTGAGGAATTTTGGTTATAGGTTAAGCTATATTCAAACATGTATTTTCTGTTTTTTGAATGCCAAAATAGTGAATATTATGCTGGTGGCAGCTAGGCGCGTGGATGCTCTCTAGGAAATAGTTCCTTACTGGCGGTACGTACCGGGAACCAACGAAGTATCGGAAAACCGATTTCAAGGATGATTTCAAGGATGATTTGGAAGCTTTAGATCAATACCTAAATTGTTACGTAGCGGTTTTTGAAAATTTGAAAAATTACCAAAATGGCGGCAATTTTTCCAAAAGAAAAGTGTTTTTTCATTAAAAATCGCCAATTGCGAGCTCAGAAAAAATTGAAAAATTGAGATATCCAAAAACGGCTACGTAACAATTTAAATAATTAATTTTTATATGCTGAAAAAAATTTCAGCCAATTCGGACCACTAGATTCTGAGATACACGTACCGCCAGTTGGAAAAGTATGGTTTCGAGAAAAACACGTTTAAAGTTTCGTCCAGCGATGCACTTCCCTTGAGGTGACCCCACAGTTTCTGCCATAACCTTCTAACGAGATCAGATATCAAAAAATCCTTTTGGCGTGACATTTCTGAAGGTAGAAACTTCTCGAAAATGCAAAAAAAAAAATTCGATTTTTCCGGAGTAGGGTTACCCTTAAAGGTAATGTTTTGCCTTTCTACTATATAAATATATAGTATAAAGGTATAGAAATCACTTGAAAAACCGGAAATGGAAAGAAGGTCCTGCGGGCCGAATGTCATATACCATTCGACTCAGTTTCGAAAACTGAGCATTTTCTGTGTGTGTGTGTGTGTGTGTGTGTGTGTGTGTGTGTGTGTGTGTGTGTGTGTGTGTGTGTGTGTGTGTGTGTGTGTGTGTGTGTGTGTGTGTGTGTGTGTGTGTGTGTGTGTGTGTGTGTGTGTGTGTGTGTGTGTGTGTGTGTGTGTGTGTGTGTGTGTGTGTGTGTGTGTGTGTGTGTGTGTGTGTGTGTGTGTGTGTGTGTGTGTGTGTGTGTGTGTGTGTGTGTGTGTGTGTGTGTGTGTGTGTGTGTGTGTGTGTGTGTGTGTGTGTGTGTGTGTGTGTGTGTGTGTGTGTGTGTGTGTGTGTGTGTGTGTGTGTGTGTGTGTGTGTGTGTGTGTGTGTGTGTGTGTGTGTGTGTGTGTGTGTGTGTGTGTCTGTGTGTGTGTGTGTGTCTGTGTGTGTGTCTGTGTCTGTGTGTGTGCGTGTGCGTGTGTCTGTGTCTGTGTGTGTCTGTCTGTGTGTGTGTGTGTCTGTCTGTGTGTGTGTCTGTGTGTGTGTCTGTGTGTGTGTGTGTCTGTGTGTGTGTGTGTGTCTGTGTGTGTGTCTGTGTGTGTGTGTGTCTGTGTGTGTGTGTGTGTCTGTGTGTGTGTGTGTGTGTCTGTGTGTGTGTGTCTGTGTGTGTGTGTGTCTGTGTGTGTGTCTGTGTGTGTGTGTGTCTGTGTGTGTGTGTGTGTGTGTGTGTGTGTGTGTGTGTGTGTGTGTGTGTGTGTGTGTGTGTGTGTGTGTGTGTGTGTGTGTATGTAACGCTTTCAATGGGGGGCTCTGTAGCCGCAAGGTTACCGAGTCTGCTTTGACAAGCGAATGGTCATGGGTTCGAATCTTAGTAGAATCAGGCCATTCGATGGCAAAGTGACTTTAGCATGGGTTTATTCCCAGGCCCCTCACCAGCACCACCCTTCCTTCGTGCTAAATTCTATGTTATCCCGTTATGGCCTATTGACAGTGCAAAAATGAGACCCTTATAGTTCAATGCACTGGTTAGCTGTTCCAGGGATGGCTATAATTGGGGACAGCGCTGTCATGTGGAACGAGGTGGGTAAAGTAGAGAAAAAGCATTGAAGGAAGGGTACTCAAATTACACACAAGCACGCATAAAATTCAACAAGCATATCGCTCACTCAATAGCGACTATAGCCAAAATAAATGCAGTGCGGGTTATACAACAAACACCCGGGCGATATCACAATAGATCTAACCATACTGGTCGCAGTGATGAGTCCATACAGGAAAAAAAAAAAAAAAAAAACGCTTTCAATCTCACTCACTTTTCTCGGAGATGGCAGGACCGATTTTAATGTTCTTAGTGTCAAATGAAAAGTCTAGGTGTCCCATAGGTTGCTATTGAATTTCATACTGATCGGACTTTTAGTTCAAAAGTTATGTATAAAAATACGAAAAATATGGGACTTCATTATCTCACAGGTCCCTTAACCGATTTGAACAAAATTGATTGCATATGAAAAAGGAGTCTTGCAAACCCTCAACTTCCAAATTTCATGACGATTGGACTTGTAGTTTGAAAGTCACATAAAGAAATGTGAAAAAATAGTATTTAAAACATATTTTTGAAACATATAAACATTAATTCAATGAAAAACATCACACATTTTATTATTATTTGAAAATTACTGCTGAGATCTATCAAACGAAACCGAGTTATTGAAAATCGGACGGTTCATTCAAAAGTTATTCAAACTTTAACACTTAAGCACCGTATATTAACGTGTGAAATCAAAACATATCAATCAAATGTTGATTGTATTCAATGTGTGTGATGTATGTATGTATGTATGTATGTATGTATGTATGTATGCATGTATGTATGTATGTATGTATGTATGTATGTATGTATGTATGTATGTATGTATGTATGTATGTATGTATGTATGTATGTATGTATGTATGTATGTATGTATGTATGTATGTATGTATGTATGTATGTATGTATGTATGTATGTATGTATGTATGTATGTATGTATGTATGTATGTATGTATGTATGTATGTATGTATGTATGTATGTATGTATGTATGTATGTATGTATGTATGTATGTATGTATGTATGTATGTATGTATGTATGTATGTATGTATGTATGTATGTATGTATGTATGTATGTATGTATGTTTTTTTTTTTACAGGGTTTCGGAAAACTAATGTTCTTATCCGGAGCCAACCCGGACGTTGTGTGGGACTCTCACCCACCAAAACCTCATCCTTGCCCTCTGCCTACATCCCCCCGGTACCACAATGAAGTATTACATCAGGGGGAGGCTGTGCTCTTGCACTTTTCCAATTATCACGCTTTCTAGCGATTCTCCTACAGGCATATCAAGGGGGTGCCGTGCTCATGCACTTTGCAGTTATCAACGCAGGCTAACGTTGCTGGTCATTTGCGCAGCTAGCTCGCAGTACCCATCGAGACGTGTACCGATTAGAAGGTGCCGACAGTCATAACGTGCACCCCGTCACAGCCACCCTCGCGGGATTTCTTGACCTGACGAGACATGTACCGATTAGAAAGTGCCCTCCAACATGACGCGCACTCCGTCACAGCCACCCTCGCAGGGTTTCTTTGCTATGCCTATTTCAACAAGCACCGATCTGAGTATTGGGACTATTTCGGGATAAATCCCATCCCCACATATATGAATCCAGTCTAGGGTTTTACCGCGCCCCGAATCGCGTTACTTTGGGGCGTCATATGCGGCTCAGAGAGGTTTGTTCCCTAGGCCACCTTTCATCCAAAATAACTTAACTGACGATGCTAGCTCGCTGCTCCGCTCTCCACTTACGCTGCAGATCAGACATGATGCATGCGATTGCGCTATTGATAGCATTCCAAATGCTCTCGTTGCGACACATTTCATCCACCATATTTTCGACGTTAAGACCGGAAGGCAGATCATCCCTCCATGCTGCAAATCTGGGGCAGTCAAAAACCACGTGCTCTGCTGTTTCTTCCACGTTCCCACATTCCGGGCATAAGGGTGACCTGGCGTGCCCGAACCGGTAAAGGTATTGCCTGAAGCAACCATGACCAGACAGGAATTGCGTTAGGTAAAAGTTTACCTCCCCGTGCTTCCTATTCACCCAAACCGAGAGAGTCGATATGAGCCTGTGGGTCCATCTACCTTTCTGTGCCGTATTCCACTCCTGTTGCCAATTAGCCAATGATTCTGCTCTCATCAGCTTTCTGATTCCTCTGACCTCCTTTTGCCTATAGCACTCGTAGTCCTCCATCAGGGTGATGTCGATAGGAATCATCCCAGCGATTACGCACACAGCTTCTGATGAGATAGTCCTCACAACTCGAATGGCCATTAGTCGGGCCGTACTTCTCAGCTTCGCTCTGTTGCGCTGGGTTTGGAGCGCTGTAATCCAGGCTGGTCCGCTATACCGCAGTATCGACGATGATACACTGGCTAAGAGGCGCCTCTTGCTACTGCTTGGTCCAAAGTTATTCGGCATAATCCTAGACAGTGCACTGATGGCTTTCGCTGCCTTTTCGCATGCGTAGTCAACATGACTGTTGAATTTTAACCGATTGTCAATCATCACGCCCAGGTGCTTCACCTCGCGTTTTGAGGTTATGGTATGTTCGCCTACGGTAATCCCCACGTGTTGGACTGCTCTCCGATTACTCACCAGTAGTATTTCCGTTTTATGGTGCGCTATTTGCAGTTTCGCGTTCTGCATCAAACTCTCCACCCTGCAGATTGACTCAGCCGCCAACGCCTCCACTTCCTCTAGTGATTCGCATGTAACCGTCATCACGATGTCGTCCGCGAAGCCGACAATTTCCACTCCCGTTGGTAGCTCTAGGGTTAGCACGCCGTCGTACATACTGTTCCAGAGAGATGGGCCGAGTATTGACCCTTGTGGAACGCCCGCCGTGATCACGGTCGTTTCCTTTCCGAGGTTCGTCCGGTATACTAGCACCCGATTCGTGAAGTAGCTCTTCAAAACGCGACACAGATAGTCGGGGACTCTCATTCTATGGAGCGCTGCTGCGATGGCTTCCCAGCTGGCGCTGTTGAATGCATTCTTAACGTCGATAGTGACCACTGCGCAGTAGCGGTTTCCTCTACGTTTCTGCTTGGACGCCTTCTGTGCTGTCTCGACGACAGTCCGGATCGTATCTAGTGTGGACCTTCCCTTCCGGAACCCAAATTGCCTTTGTGTCAGTCCGTAGTCGCCCTCCGTATATATGGATAGCCTGTTCAGGATAATCCTTTCTAGCAGCTTTCCCAGTGTGTCCAGCAGGCAAATTGGTCGATATGATGCTGGATCCCCCGGCGGTTTTCCTGGTTTTGGCAACAGTACCAACTTCTGGATTTTCCACTTGTCTGGAAAGTGTCCCTCGTTTAGGCAGTTTTGCATCACCGTGCGGAACATGTCTGGAAATGCATGGATTGCCTCCTTAAGAGCTGCATTGGGGATCCCATCCGGGCCCGGTGCCTTCTTGATCTGCAGGTCTTTCGCGATTGAAACAAGTTCGTCATTGGAGACTCTTCTCTCGTCAGCGTTCTCATCCTCTAGTACCCGGTAAGGGGTAGGGGGCCAATACGTTGGCTCGTGTTCCGGGAAGAGTCCTTTAACTATTATTTTTAGCTTATCTGGGCATCCTTCGGCTGGCATTGCTGGGCCCCTGATCCTTGCCATCACTATTCGGTATGCATCGCCCCAGGGGTTGGAATCGACTGCCCTACAAAGCTCCTTAAAGGCGTTTGTTTTGCTCTGCTTAATCGCGTATTTCAGTGCGGCCTTGGCAACGCGGAGGTCACTTCTTCTTTCCTCTCTAGTCTCGGTACTTCTTGCTCTCTGGAAGCACCTTCTAGCTCTGTTGCAGTTAGCTCGTAATGCATTGAGTGACTCGTTACACCAGTAGACCGGACGCCGTCGGTTTCTAGGCTGTATCTTTTTTTTTTGTATTGTTTATGCAGGGAGAAAATCTTCATAGACAGCACCTTCGCGGTGCCGAATAGGATTCACATGGTGCCAACATGCGCCTACCTACTAAAAACTCTCCTGCTGCCCGTTCCTGAACCCCTCCGGGAACTACCGTTAGGTTTTACTTCAGGAGGGAGGACGTGCCGAAGCACTCCGACTTGTCCGTTGCGTGTGTGGGTCCACACAACACCCTTGCCATTTCATACCGCCACTACTCTTCACCTAGGGCCTGGGCTGCCCAATCAGCCCGTTACTGACCCTAGCAAGCTATGTCGGCCCTGTCGTTGCAAACGTTCTAGCCGTTGCAACTCCGTTATCACCGCGGTTGCCGCCCTATCGACGGTGACCGCCGTTGACGCTTTACCACAAGCATAATCCACATGACTGGTGAAGTTCAGCCTGTTGTCTGTCATGACACCCAGGTACTTCACACTTCGTTTGGAGACAATCACCTGTCCCCCCACGATTATTTTTGCCTCTATGGCCGACTTTCGGTTGCTGACCATCACAGCTTCCGTCTTATGGTGGGCCAATCGCAGATTGACGCCCGCCATCCAACCCTCTATTATGCTTATGGCGTCTGATGCCAGCATTTCCACCTCCTCCAGAAACTCGCCTACCACTGTAAGGACGATATCATCGGCGAAGCCAGTGATATCGACCCCAGTGGGTAGTTCGAGCCTCAGCACCCCATCGTACATGGCATTCCAAAGCGTGGGGCCGAGAATCGAACCCTGTGGAACACCCGCTGTCACTTTGTACCTCTTCGCCCCGTCCGCCGTGTCGTACACTAGCGTCCGGTTCTCGAAGTAACTCTTAAGCAACCTGCATAGATGATCCGGTACCCTCATCCTATGCAGCGCTACCGCAATTGCACCCCAGTTAGCGCTGTTAAAGGCGTTTTTGACATCGATTGTGACTATGGCACAATACCTGTCGCCTCGCCTTTTCCGTTTCATAGGCTTCTCGGCCCTCTCCACTACGGACTTTATGGCATCTACAGTGGACTTCCCCTTACGGAAGCCAAACTGCGTGTTTGCCAGTCCGACATCACTTTCCACTACAGGCGTCAGCCTGTTTAGGATTACCCGCTCTAGCAATTTGCCTAGCGTGTCCAATAGGCAAATTGGCCTGTACGACGAGGGATCACCAGGCGGTTTCCCCGGCTTTGGCAGCAGTACCAATCTTTGGACTTTCCATTTGTCTGGAAATTCGCATACCTCTAGGCAACTCTGAAGCGTCTCTCTAAACATATCGGGATACGCTTGGATCGCCGCTTTGAGTGCCTCGTTCGGAATCCCGTCAGGACCGGGCGCTTTCTTCGATTTCAAACCCCTGGCAATTACGATGAGTTCCTCATTCGTGACCGGAGTGAGGACATCATTCGATTGACCGTACGGGGTCGGAGGCCACCAAACTGGATCGTGTTGCGGAAAGAGCCCTTCCACGATGACTTTCAGCTTTTGGGGGCAGGTTTCCTGCGGCGCAAATGTACCCTTCATCTTTTTCATTACCACCTGGTATGCACCACCCCAGGGGTTTGAATCCGCATCGCGACATAGCTCCTGGAAACAGGATTTCTTGCTACGCCTAACCTCTTTTTTAAGCGCCGACCTTGCCGCTCTAAGATCAACTCCCCGAGCTTCAGCATCTGCATCGGTCCGGGCCCTCTGCGCTAGCCTTCTCGCTCTGTGGCACCTGGAACGGAGCTGGGCAATGGTATCACTCCACCAGTATACCGAGCGACGACCGTTCATTGGCTGCCCCGTCCTAGGCATAGTGGTATCACATGCCCGTACTAGGACGTTGGTCAGCTCACGAGCACTCAGGTTCGAGCGGGTGCTCTCTGCACTGAGTGCTTCAACGAACAGGTCTTTGTCGAAGGCCTTCACTTTCCACCTCCTCCCTGTCGACTTCGCCCCGCGTGGCCGTAGCGCCCGTCGTTCAATCGTGTACCGTATAGCTTGGTGGTCACTATGCGTGTACTCATCTGACACCCTCCAGCCCATGTTGGCAAGCAACGTTGGGCTGCAGAAGGTGATGTCGATGATCGATTGTTGTACCCCCCTACAAAAGGTACTGACGGATCCCACGTTAGCCAGACTTACATCTAGCTTGGACAGAGCTTCCAGCAAGCTTTGTCCCCTCGGAGTAGTGCACCTGCTACCCCATTCGACAGCCCAAGCATTGAAGTCTCCTCCAATGACAACGGGCTTGCGGCCCGTGAGTTCGTCGGTGAGCACGTCTAGCATCCGGTCAAACTGCTCCGGCGACCACCTAGGTGGAGCGTAGCAGCTACAGATGCAGACGCCATCGACCACCGCGATCACGAACCCCTCTTGGTCGGACGACACCACCTCCTGGATCGGGTATCTACTCATCACGGCGATCGCTGCCATCCGACCCTTATCGATAACCCAGTTAGCGCCTCCACGGGGGACCCGGTAGGGATCCGCGATAATGGCAATATCGCACCCCGTCTCGGCTGCCGTTTGCCAAAGCAACTCCTGTGCCGTTTCACAGTGGTTTAGGTTAATCTGTATAACCTGCACCCTTATCGTTGCAATGCCCGCCTATAAGCCGCACACAGTGGGTTACCTGTGGCATGCTTATTTCCCGCATCGACTGTGCAGAGCATGCACCTGGGGGGTTTGCTACATCCCCTGGCGAAGTGGCCATCGTCGCCGCACCGCCTGCACAGCTTGGACCGATCGGGGGCCTTACACTTGGCCGCCCGATGGCCAAAGCCCATACACCTGAAACAGCGTTCGATACGCCGTTTCGACACCAGTGTACACACTGACCATCCTACCTTAATTTTGCCAGACGCCAACATCTTGTTGGCGATTGCCTCTGGCACGTTTAAGGTCGCAGTCTGCATATCACCGTATGCCTTCCTCAACCGGATGTCTGCGGGTGCCACATCAACCTTAAGCTGATCCCGCAGAGCATCACTCAGGTCCACTGTCGACGTAATCTCGTCGAGGTTTTTGCACTCGACCAGAACACGCTGCGACAGCGCCTTTACCTGGCCCGCTTCGCCCAGGGACTGCTCTACCAGTTTCTGGTAATTCGAACTCTGGACCGTTGGGTCCTTTTTGAGTTCGAAAAGCATATCCCCTGCCTGGGTTCGGCGGGTCTTTACTACGTTGGCCCCAAGCTCCTGCAACTTGGGGTCCACTCGAACCTTCCGCAGTAGTTCGGCGTACGACAGCTCACCTGTCAGCTTCACTACTAAGGCGTCGCCCTTATGGACGCGCCTTGGCTTTGGCTTTGCAGCCGCAGCCTCGTTCGGTTTTGGCCTCGGCGGTTTAGGCGGTTTACGCCTAACCACCTGCCATTCCTCATCCCCGGTCCCGGAAGCACCATCCGGGACCGCCTCCGCACGTTCGCTGGTAGAGGCGCGAGCCGAAGTCCGCTGCCTCTTGGCTACCAGCGTTGGTCCATGGTCGGGCGTAGCCGCCTTGCGCTTGGCAAGCGGCGTACGCGCCTGACTAGGCATGGCCACAGCCTTAGCGGCTATGACCAGAGCTTCGGCGATTTCGCATCGCTGCAGAAGCTCTTGCCTCTCCACCTCGGCAGCTATGACGGTAGAGCGGAAGCTCACCGCCAGCTTTTTAATGTCGAGGTGGACATTTGACCTTGAGTTGATGAACGAGTACAACTCGTCCACCAACTTTTTGGCTTCCTCCAGCTTGCTACTGACTGGAGGAAGCCCAACTTCGCCCTCAGGAGGGTGCACCACGCCCTCCGTTGACATTTGCCTACCGCTGTCGCTCGCCTTCTTGGCTGAGCTGGCAGCGATGGCCACCGGTGTTCTAACTGGGGTGTTAGTCCTAGGTGGTGTCAACTTCCTCTTCGGTATCGCCCCCGTTTTCGGGGGGCTTCCCTGTATGGGCTGTGCCCCCGATTTCGGCGGGCTTCCCTTCTTGGGTCGCGCCCCCGATAACGGGGGGCTACCTGTCTTTGCTGTTGGTGACCTTGCCAACTTACTACTTTTTGCAAAGATATCATCTTTGCCACTAGTAGCACCCGTATTCGATCCCTCTTTTAGATTCAAATTTAGAAATTTGTCCATTCGAAAGGGTCCCAACTCTAGGCCGCTATCTCCACTCGTAATTGTGTAGTCGCCTTAACGATCCCATGGTGATCTATGCAAGCAGGGAGGCCATGGCTAGGGACACTCCCCCCTACCCTTCATGGGGGCAGGGATGTCAGCATCCGATCAGCGTTAGTCAGGAATGTATCATCTGAGCCTACACCACCGCACTTTGACGTGAGTGACGAGCTTTGAACGTACCTAAAGACCAGCTACGGTTTTAACGGGACGGAAGGCAGCTTTACCATTAGCCTACTCGCCGTTTCGGGAAGGTATCACCCTTCCTTACATAAGGTAGTAGAATAGCACAGCCGTCAGCCCTGTAGCGCCAAATCCAAACGTTTATTCCCGCCCGTCCAGTACACCGTAATTAGGATCTTCCTGGAACCGATCCTAATGTGCCCATGGCACTCCTGACCTGGCTTTTTTTGCTTAAAGTCCTGAGCTCTAACAGGACGCTACTACGTCCGCAGCTGGCTTATAGGAATTGAGCCCCGCTCGCCTCTTTACACCACTGCGCCACGCTAACCGCAAACACTACGGCGCCCGCAGCTGGCTTATAGGAGTTGAGCCCCGCTCGCCTCTTTACACCACTGCGCCACGCTACCCTCAGGCACAACGTGCCCCCCTTTCCCTGTTAGCACACAACTGAGGGTGCAACCAAAGACTGGTATTTGGTCGACCCTAGGCCCAGTTGCGTCCCGGCCGGTACCGCGTGGAGGTAGGGATAAGAGTTCCCGCTCCCATCGTAGTGGCTATTCGGAGTCGCGCAAAGTCGAATGCGACTTTGTTCGGCGCCTTAACCTCGCTGAGTTAGGGCCTTAACCGGCCTTCTAGGCTGTATCTAGGCTTGTATGTATGTATGTATGTATGTATGTATGTATGTATGTATGTATGTATGTATGTATGTATGTATGTATGTATGTATGTATGTACGTGTGTATGTGATGACAATTTGCAATTTTTAAATTTGCATTGAAATTCAAGAAAAGTGAGAAACATGTCAATTGTCTGAAGTTTTTGAAGCCCCTTAGTGGAATACGAACTCTGAAATTAAAGAAAAGAAAAAACTTTTACCGACTAAATTCCACTATTTAATATTCATTCGCGACAGATACGTATACGCTTTGAAATAAGACACTGATGAAGCCTGCACGTCGTAGGCGAACTATGTATCTGTTGCAAATAAATATTAAATAGTGGGATTCAATCGAAAAGTTTTTTCTTTCTTTGCAAAGAAAAGCAGTTAATTTAAGCATGTAGGTATAGTGGTGTATAGGATTAAAGTGTGTTGATTTTACCAAATAAATTTATACAAATTTCAAACAAATTTTGCGCATCAATAGATGCTCTTTTCAATCATTAGATATTAGAGCTTAGAAATGTTATATGAAAAATAGGAAGTAAACGGTGCACGGTAGTAATTTTGTAAGATTTGTTTTCGTTAGTGACATTTTAAAGGACCGATATCTTATGTCATGTATCATGTTTTAATAAAAAAATCAAAAATGACAAGCACTGGAAATCATATCGATCATATTTCCCATTCTCAAGCATGTTTATGGCGCAGCTTTTGCACTATTTTTCGACCTCATCTTGTTTTCCTAACCCTCTAACATTGTAAAAACGATGCGATCAAGCTAATGACTATCTTTTCATGAAATCAAAACTTGAGCTTCTTTTGAATGTACAAAAGAAGCTCAAGTTTTGATTTTTATGCAAAAATAATTATCTGAAGGAGCACCAGCTAAGAAATTTCTCTTTTTCATATCTAATGCTCTATTCAGTTATTTTTTCTAATTCAGATATGTTGCAAAATTGAAGCCATAAGCAAACTAATAGTAAAATTTTCAGATTAATCATTTTGTTGTAGATATCCTTTTTCTTCAAAAGCGAGGTATAATAATAATTTTTCTGAACTCTTGTTTTTCAAAGATGCTAACTTTTGAACGTATGGTATTAATATCAAAATATCAAAACATCTGCTATGAACACATATTTCATATTGTCAATTCAAAACAAAACAGTCTAAGTTAGTTAGATACTGATGAAGGTCACACGTCGAGACCGAAATACGTATTTATCAATAAAACACAGTAGTAGCAATAAAGGATATAAATAACTTTTTATTTTGCTTCTTTTTTATCAATTCAAAACAAGTTTCGTATGTGGCTCTGAAGCCCGAAAGTTAAGGCCGTCTGTAGACCCGTTAGAGGGTTAATTTCTAATTTTCCATATATATTCAAGTCTGCAAAAATTATCTTTTGTGTTTACATTATTTTTCTATAAATCACGTAAATACTATAAAACTAAATAAGGTGTTCAAATAACATAAATGACGCTTACAAGTATTTACGCACCGAAGTAAAGAAAATATAATTATTCTACGCAATACGTTGTGAATTTTACTGGCAAATAAGGATTTCGAGGAATACGGAACGGATATTTAAGAAAATAGTCAAGTTAATTATAGATGTTTCTGAGAAATTAAATAATGGTTATTGTGGCAGTAGAAAGGCTAGGTCCCGCCGCTAGGTGGATTAATTCGGGTTTTTGTTATTAAATAAAGTGTAAATTTTGGGAGAAATTTACCAGCGCACGTTATGGCTATATCAGACATAGACCTAAACATTCAGTTTGTCGTCTTTACCGCCCTTCGCCTACATCGAAAAGTTTTCATTTCCCCCGGAGCACATATGCACTATGAGAAATCAGGCGGACAAAAATCAGAAAACTGACTTTCACTAATCTGCTTAATGAAATTTTCTATTGATAGCAAATACTTCAATTAAGAAAAATCGAAAATAAGAAGTCTCTAGTCGATGTTGTTTCTGAGATAGAGGCTGTCAAAGTTGAAAAACGATATGACATATACGCGTTTTGCCATTCAAACACGTTTACTTTCAAATCAATTTTTGAACACTATTTCCAAAATTAAATCTTATGTATTATATATCATTAGAAAGGTAATGAAATGAGCTTTCCGAAAACTAAACGGTTTAAACGGCTAGAGGAGAAATTATAATAATAAAAAGCACGAGAAGAAGGAAAATATAAAAAATAAGAGAATTTTCTGCTTTCTTAGTCGAGAACTTTTTTTCTCCAGATATCTCCTGGTTAATTCCTCCTTCTGGGTTAAATCTCAGGTATATACTATCAACTTATGAAAAGAATTACGTGCCACAATGCGCCACTCTGCGAAATATAGTGTTTTGAAAATTTCTAGTCACCATGGGAGATTTCAAGATTAAATATATTTCCAGCGAATAACACACACACACACACACACACACACACACACACACACACACACACACACACACACACACACACACACACACACACACACACACACACACACACACACACACACACACACACACACACACACACACACACACACACACACACACACACACACACACACACACACACACACACACACACACACACACACACACACACACACACACACACACACACACACACACACACACACACACACACACACACACACACACACACACATACACACACACACACAACGTGAAATTATGTCAACAGAAGAAGCATATAGTATAATCATATTTAGAAACTGGGTTAAAAAAATTTCAATATGAAATAATTCATAGGGAGTCACCATCGAGATTTCCTCCATACAACGTTAATGGAACTATGAAAAAAACATGCGCCCCTCCTGTTAAGTTCATCGAAGAAATGTCTTCGAAAATTTTAAATTGCAATCCATATTGAGTGGGCTGAATTTTTAGATCTATGGCCTATTTCAAATATGTTCTAGATCTGCTGAACTTATGGACCAATTTCGGTAAATCTTACAAAGCTTATATGGGACGAATGAATAACTTAACTGGCCTGATAAACTCCATTAAGTAAAAATATTGTTAAGAATAGGGGAAAATCAGCAAAACTTAATACTTTCCGATGACAATTAAGGAAGGGGTGGGCACCATGAGATTTGCCGGAAAATTTTACATAAGGTCAGTTATATTTGATCAATTGCCAGGCAATTTCTGAATTTCGTTCGTTTTAGGCTAGGTTTTCCCGTAGTGCTAATAAAGCCATTTTCAAAATTACTTCGAAGTTTCGAATAATTTCAGAAGTGAAATACCATAATAATTTTACCAGTGAAATGCATTATATTGCACAAATAAATAGCACAATTAAATAATAGAACTATAAAAATTTGTACGAAATTATTACTTTTATTTAAATACATACAAAAGTATCCAGGACCTCAAAATGCATCTTTTTCATTAAAATACATTATTTAGTCATACAAATGTCTGGAAGCTTCAGGTAAACGTATTTAAACATACTTTTACTAATAATTTAGATAGAATAACGCATGCCCCGGATATTCAAAACACCATATCTACCGAACTACCAATATTGTCTTTTCTAGTTAAGTGATCCTTATGTAGAATTTGTCTGGGGAACATTTTGAGCATATTTATTTGAAAATAAAATTGGGGGTGTTTTGAGATATTCGCATTTTTGGTTTTAAATTGCAAAAAAAAGTATGATCTTGACAAATTAGATAAAAACTGATAACATCATTCGATTGCGCGGTCAAAAACCCATAGAAAAAGTATATTGGCATGTCTTCACATCAAACTGTTGCAGAGCCCGAAAAATGACTTTTTTTGAAAATCTGTAAAAAAGTAAGCAGCGCCACTGCTAGGGGAATTGATCAATCGGCGTATAACTTCGGGAAATTGGTTGGGGGTCGGAATGAACAATTATGCCAACTTTGGTTGAAATCGCTGATGGTCGAATCCAAACGTTTGAGATGGAATGACCCATATTAGTTTTTCACATATGACAAAGGTAAACAGTTAAACCCTTTTCAAAATATGTTCGTGAAATGTTTGTACTCTAACAACCTATTTTAATCATATCAACTAGAAAAATGTCAAAAATCCTAGAAAAAATTCGAAAATATTTTTGTCCGCCTGCTTGTATGGAAATCCCCCATAGTGATATGTATATATAATGTTATGTATATGTAATGTTATACGAATAAATTTTGAAAAATCATGAAATTTAACAACGCGCATACTAGGTTTTGTGATTTTGGGTTCACGGTTTTATGACACCGGAACTAAAATTGGACTTTAAATTTGAGCGTTATTTTCAATTTGCGTTGTAAGTTTGACGCACCTTTCTATAAATTATATTTGGTTACAGGTTTTACGTAAAAGTACATGTTTTTCTGACAGTAGGTAAACATAATGAGTTTATTAACAAATTATACCCGAACACTAGTTGTTTAATTTGACAAACGGCATTAAAAAATGGGGTCGAAATAAGGTCGGCACTTCAAAGCACCCGGGGCAAGTAGGGCCTATTAAAAATAAAGTGTTTCAGCGCAAAACTTTTTGTCTTAATATAGTTTTTAGATGTACTATCGAAAATTTTCAGTTCAATTACATAATATTTATATCAGTAAAGCTTTAAAATAAAACCGAAAAGACTAAACCAAGGGGCCTCAAAAAAGAAGCCCATTAGCACACCTTATGAGGGAACAAACAGTTTAGTCACATTTTGGTTACACCTAAATAATATTAATTGAATTTGGAAAGGAATTTGATATAATTAAGCAAATCTGCAAATGGAATTGAAACAATAAAGTGTTGTGGTTATTATAGCGTAACTATCTCTTATGAGCAGCTCTACCGAATTGGGCATGGTAGAACAAACAAATCGTAATCGTATTTTCGAGCTTTTAAACAATGGTTAATTACGTATCGCAAGAATTGGATACAACGATATATTCAACTACATTTCATTACAATAATGCTTTACAGCGTAATTGCTCACGATCTGTGTTTTAAATAAATTATAAAGTCGCCCGTTGTGATCTAATTTTGTTACGCTATTTTTGAATGAACCATTCGTACTAATATTGTTTTTGATTGCTTCTTGCAATGCTTTAACATTTCTGTATATTGACTTACACAATTTTCTGTTATTTTATGCTTTTTAATCAAATTTGAATATAGGTCCCACTTACCCCGGTAAATGGGGCAACTGGAACCTATCGCCATAATTTTGAAAATTCTCCTCCAGATTCATTTCATGTAAGAAAACAAAAGGGCTAAGACTGAGGAACGTCAACGCAAAAAACGGAAACGGATAAGAAAAAAGAGCAATCAAAACTAAAAATAAATAAGCTAAAATCTAAAATTATTAAATAATTTTAATAAGGTACACCAGGGCAAGTGGGACCTAAAAATACATAGTCTGGGTTTATTCCACTGTGTTATCTTTACCTATGATTAGTTAAAAATTCTTTCAGCACTGAAACTCTTCAGTGGTATCACTTCGAAGGATTAATTACGAAAAAGGCCTACATGAAAGACCTTGATTCATCAACGATTGCAACCATTTTATGTTTAAAAAGCCCGCCAAGAGCTATCCGTCCGATGCAAATAAGTTATTTATACCCTGCGGTAAGACGTAGTCCTCGCCAACAAAAATAGTATTGTTCGAAACCACATAACTTTTGTTCATGAACATACTGAGGGCATCATTTTTACGTCATTTAAAGCATGTATGCAAATACAGATTAATATTTAAGCATATTTTTGGAAGTGAAATATTTTGTGTTGCCAAAAACGAATACTTTTGTTGCCAAAATCGAGGCATGCCAAAATCAAACCATGCCAAATTCGAAATCCAACTGTACTGCTACCGAGACCGGGAAAACCACCTGGGGATCTCTCATCATGCAGGCCAATTTGTTTACTTGACTCGTTAGGCAAGTTAGTAGAGCAGGTAATCCTAAACAGGCTAACGCCCTTTGTGGAAGATGATACCGGGCTGGCAAGGACACAGTTTGGATTCCACAAGGGGAAGTCAACTGTCGATGCCATCAAGTTCGTCATAGAGAGAGCCGAGAAGCCTATGAGGCAGAAAAGGCGGGGCAACAGGTATTGTTCCATAGTCACGATCGATGTCAAAAACGCCTTTAACAGCGCTAGTTGGGGAGCGATCACCCTAGCGTTGCATAGGATGAGAATACCGTCAAAAGGGGTAACTTGCAACTGTTTTCAATGTTGAATGCATGTAATATCGTATGCGCAACACATTTAGGTAAATTTAATTAATGCGAAATTATTAAGTCTGGGATACAACAATTTCACGTATTATGAAAAAATGTGTGATCAATACCTGCTGTTATAGCGATCAAAAACTAAGTAGCTTGTTGGAAGTATCCTCGTCAACAGGGTAACTTGAAACAAGCAGAGTTATTTTAAAGTTAAATGCATTTACTAATTCGAATGAGTTTCCTGTTACTTGAACATATAAATATGAAATCTGACATGCGAATATTTAATGATTTGGCTATCAATATGCGTTGTCTTGTTAGTTCGAGTTATCTGAGCTTTGGCTATACATGCACGCACAAAATGATCCACTCTCACCGGTTGCCCGGTTTCACCCATAATTTTTCTTCTTGTTTGCGGAGCAGGAGCATTAGAGGTCCTACATTCGTTCATTACAGCTCTAAATGCCTTGGATCAAGAATTATCTGCGATTTGCAGATCACGCTCACTTCCTCCGGGAAGTTTCTTAATAACTGCGTTTGGATTTAAAGGATAACTCCATGTAGCTCTGAATCCAGTTCGTAGAGTTTCTTCAGAGTTCTCCAGTTTGGATAAAGTTTTATTTAACAGACCTGAGAAAAAAGTTTTTGGAATCGTGCCTTTGAATTTTAGTTTGTAGTCTTGAATAACTTCTCACCACTTGGGTATGAAAGGGGGAAGGCAATGAAGATGCGCCCAACATAGCTCTAGCCAACCCAAGTTCCTATCTAGCACCTCTTCGTGGTCATACCCGGTAATGCTCTTTTTATAAGACTAAGTAGCTAAGCTAGGAGGTGCGATGCTGCGTGGAATCCGGTTGCCTGATATAAAAATCGTAGTTTTGGACAGACGGCTGATCCACCCAGCCCCGTTAATAGGTATGCCCCAACATAATATATATTCTAATTGTTTGTTCCGTCCTAGCTTTTCAAAAACCTACTATACAATGGAAACACTGACCGTAAAACTTGCTAATAATGTACATGAATATTGTTGGGTTGTTGTACGTGTAGTATTGATGGAAACTCAAATGATGGTATCATTATGATGCAACTATATCTGACGTAAAGGACTGCTGGTGAGCTCGTTCTATTTTTATCCATATTAATTTCATCATGTGATAAATTCATTATATGCATTAAATGATACATTCATGAATACAGACCCAAGTAACCATGAAGCTTTATATCAATTCAATTGTAATGCTTTATAGTGCACTACAAAACATCATATAACCAAATTGTGTTTTCTTTTGGCTGGACAGTCAATTGGCAAAGCAGAACGACACTTTATCTTGTCTATGCCCGACGTTTCGATGTATTTAACATCTTTTTCAAGAGGTTCTACAACATGAAAACATGATTAACATTTAATTTTTACATAATACCCTAGACAGACATACAATTGTACCAGCGTTGTACGTGTACAGCGTTGTACATGTACAACGGAAGGGTGACTGATATACTGCTGTACGTTGTACGTGGTTGTGCTCATCACCGATAATCTCTAATTGCATGGTCTAAGCGTTTATGTTTGTTCTAGAGTGACTATATACAGAGTGGCGACAAGTCATCCCAAATGTATGCAATGCGGCTTTTCCAAGGTTTTTCTTTCTCTTTCCTGCATACGCGTTGGATAGGTCGTCTGCTCGATTGGAATGACACTGACAGATAATTATCATTCCAATTTTGACATTGTCGCCACTCTGTATATAGTCACTCTAGTTTGTTCCTATTCTCGAAATGTAAACACAAATTTCAAGTTGCCGAGCGTTTAGCCACAGAGAACAAACATCCATTCAGGAACAAATTTTTCGGGAATTCTTGGATAAAATTTCAAATTAAAATCACCTAATATGCTAGCGACACCACCACTATAGTTTCCCAACTAAATGATTCTTTTGATATGCACACTGACAACCTTTGGCTCCTCTGGCGCTAGTATATATGGACTATATGCATTATGCTAGCGCCAGAAGCTAGCTGTTGTGAGTTTAGTCACAGATAACAGACATCCAAGCTAGAACAAAAAGCTTCGTAAACCGTGTGTAAAATGACTCTAGCGACATCTAACTGCTTATTGCCACTTGCATTCTCTTAAGTGATTGAAGCGCCCGCTTGCGATACCTGCAGCTGGTGTTGGGCAGAGCTGCCAGATATCCCGCTTTTTTCAGCTTACCACATATTGTACACATATATTATAAATACGGCATGGTTAAAAGATATGTTTATATTAGAAATCAATATAAATCCAAATAGATGAAACAGAATGCACAAAATCATTGTTTCCGTGATTCGGCGTTAAAATTCGATAAAGAATAATTCTTTTAAAAAATATCTGGCAGCTCTGCAAAGTGTTGCTGATATTTTGAGGTTTGTTCATGACAAAAAAGGAAGGAAATATTTTTTCCTTTTGTTTATCTTCCCGTTTAAGATTTCGTGCAAGTGCGAGCAGGCTCTTCCGCGAAACTAAAAAAGGATGTTCAATTCTTTTCGCTCTCACACGAAATCTCATTGTGGATTGGCAATGCGTGCGTGATGTCAAAAGTAAAATATTTCCTTCTGTTTTTTTCTCGCTAAAAAGCTAAACATCGATGATTCGCGGTTTTGCTGATATTGTTCAGGCGTGAGAAAAAAAGAGGGAAGTATATTTTTGATTTTTTCGTTACTCACACGTTGACAGTTCGTTACGAGGTTTCCTGTAAGTGCGAGCAGCCACGAAATCTCTTTTACTGCTTTCAACGCGAATTCGTGACTACAAAAGTGAATGAAATTTTCAAGCCTGTTCGCACTTACACGAAAACCCATGCCGAATTGTCAAAACTTGTGGGAAAACAATAGCAAAAATACTTCCTTCTCTTTTTTTCTTACAAAAACCAAACAAATATCAGCAACTTCGTAGTCTCGAATATGTATACAAGAGATCGTGTAGGGTGTAGCATCGTAGTCGCGAATGTGTACCTTATGGGGTTTCCTGTATGAGCGAGCGGGTGTCGATTTCTTTTAATATACACTAGGGCCCCCAGCTATATAGGATTTTGTGTTAGTGTGAGCAGGCTTCAAATTGCGTTTGCGCTCATGTCTTCGAATGAACATTTTAGGTGATCGCAGTGCCACCATACTGCTTATTGCCACTTGCGAAAAACCGTTGCAAGTTTTTACACACGGTCCAAGCCTAGCTTGGATGTCTGTTATCTGTGGTTTAGTGTAGAATTTCATGCGCCTTTAGCGACACCATCACTATAGTTTCCCAACTAATTTGACATAAGTTTTATCCAAGTGGGCACCTTTCGCTTGGATGTCTGTTCTCTGTGGTTTAGCGTTAAATCTTTGCCAAAATCTTGCAAAATAATTTTTTTTTTATAAAACAGTATTCGTTCTTTATTTAAAACCTAACACATATGTAGAAAACATTACATAGTATAGTTACATATACAAAGTAAGTTTAAATGATGCATAATACCTACGAATATATCTGAATTTTAACAAATATTAAAATAATTTTTATAATTAATTTAAAATTCTGCTTAGTTTTTGTTATCACAACTACCAGTCATTGGCGCTGCGCGCAGTAAAAATCGAGCAGTTGTAGCTTCGTACAACGGTGAAAGTATCCCCCCGCTAATCCGACACCCAATAATCCGACGACTCAATCCAGCTTTTTACGCGCTATAATGGCGGACGCTATAAATTGTGTTCGTAATATTCGAACAATCTTTTTGACAACTCTGCATCCATCAAAACTGAGCACTCTTCTCCTGTACGGCAGTGTTGCTCTTTCTTTCGTTTACGCAAAAGAAGGAGAGCAATAGTTTTGTTTACATTTCGCACATTTTTGCTCTCCTTCTTTGGCGTAAACGAAAGAAAGAGCACGGTAGTGTTGCAAAAGAAAAGTGCCAGATTTGATGTATGCAGAGTTGTCAAAAAGATTGTTCGCATATTACGAACACAATTTATAGCGGCCATCATTATAGCGCGTAAAAATCTGGATAGTCCGGATCTCGCCAATCCGGAAAATTCCAAATTAAAACGTATTGCACTTGACTTCTTACAATCGAACACTACCTTCGTTTGGCTTCTCCGTTAAAGTCAGAATGGCACTCTTTCCAACAAAATGGAAATGGTACACGGTGCTGCTTCTAACTACGTTCACTTTTGCCATGGCTATAATATTTTCATTGCTATTCTCAATAGACTGATATGCTTGCGCTTATTTCGACACTTACTAAGAATTTCAAAGAATTTTGTTGACGAAATTGAGTATTACCGCGTATAAAACATAGTTATTGTGTACTTACGACAAATATTTTCAAAAATTTCCGGAGTTGTTTACGCATGGCTGTAAACAAAACCACACTTCAAACTCACACTGACGTCAGTTTGACTGTCGGATTATCGAGTCAAAATTCGCTAATCCGGCTATAAATTTGTCGGATTAGCGGGGCGGTACTGGTAGGTACAAGGTTTTGCACAGGCGAGCATAACCTCACTTCTTTGACGTCTATCAGTGGTTTGTTTACATGGACTTTACAAAGTGGGTTAACATGTTGGAGGTGAATATTGCTTAAGGCCTTAACGGCAAGCCAGAAAAGCACAAAAACTGCCATTCCGAGTAGTTTGGAAGGCGACACTGCTGCACAATACGCTTTTAAAACGTTTAACTTCAATTTATGCATATCATGTTTACCTAACAAATAGTAAACAAACCACGAGTGGATGTCAAATGGGTGAATTTCGTTCGTTCCGGTTCATTCGTGACGTCACCTTGCAAAACCTTACAGATAGAGTGACTATATACAGAGTGGCGACAATGTCAAAATTGGAATGATAATTATCTGTCAGTGTCATTCCAATCGAGCAGACGACCTATCCAACGCGCATGCAGGAAAGAGAAAGAAAAACCTTGGAAAACCCGCATTGCATACATGTGGGATGACTTGTCGCCACTCTGTATATAGTCACTCTAGGTACAGAAACCACCGTTGTACCTACACTCAAAAAAATCGACACGTCGCATCCACGTGAAAATTCATGTAAACTTCTGTACAGCAACTTACGTGAACTTCATGTACTAGTTAATGGGAAAATTGATAAAATTTACCGTGATCGCACGTAGACTGGTTAGTACGAGTGCGAGTTACCAACAATTCACGTGAATGTTACATGAAAAGTTTGATGGATGAGAATTACCTATGTTTTCACGTAAACTTGACGTGCTGATTTTTTGATTGTTGGACAGGACATGACATGTGACTTCTTCTTCTTCTTGTTTTTGTTTTGGCGATTCCCTTTCAAAATTTACTACGGCAAGCGAAAAGTTTTTCCAAGAATGCAGCTGCAGTTTATGATAGAAGCCACTTGTCCTAGTTGATCACTAATTACACAAAAATAGATCCAATCTGATCGAATAATACTTACATTTCGATTTAGTTTGTTTTATGTTAACACGCCACGATAAACAAACTCTTAAAAACCTAGTAACGTGAAAAACTTGATTGTTTCAGGGTTTTTTGTGGTTTCCAGCAACACTTTTGTGCTTCCCTTGTGAATATTTGTTTCTACAGTTGCACGCATGAAATCAGCCAATCAGGAAGCTGGCACTTTTTTACAGCAAATTGGCTCTTTTGCGATACAAGCAACGTGTCATGTCTACAGACGGTAGATTATCTACCGTCTGTAGTCATGTGCTGTCCTAGAGTTGTACCACTTTGCTTGCGTGATTTTATTGTTGTACACGGTGACAGACATACAATTGTACAGGTACAACGCTGGTACAATTGTATGTCTGTCTCTGGTATAAAACAATGAACATCATACAGAACCACGTATCGTCTTTTGTCTGGTGGCTTCTGCTGAAGGCTTAAACTAGTCACATCTACTCGCAATACTAGCATTAACCGAGCTTTAAAATATAATTTTGTTATTAAAAAAACTTATTTTAATATAGATTTTTCATTAAATGCCGAGCAACTGTAAAACTCACTGTATCTGAACGAAAAAGTCGTTTCTGACGTTACTCTTGTTATCGTGTTTGTGTTTTGGCTCTGCATTTGTTTTAATTTTTTACCGTTAATAACTTTTTATTTTTATCGTACTTGTGACTGTGATTTGGTGACTCAGTGAATTACAAGAATTGATAGAAGTTCAGCCCAAATAATTGGTCGAATTCCGAAAACCGGCTATAAATCAAATCGTTATTATTCTTGTGCATTCATCCAAGCTAAGTAATGATGGAATTTGTTTGCGACAAGTGTGCCAAACCAACAAAAGATTCAGATTGCATCAAATGCCAGGGATTCTGTGATACTGTAGTTCACTTTAAATGTGCCAGTATAAATATCCAGAACTACTCCAAGCTAAAAGCATCTGAAAACATCTTGTGGTTTTGTGACGAGTGTGTAAAGCTGATGAAATTTGCTAGCTTTCGTCCTACCGTTGCTGCTTTTGGTTGTGCTATTACTGATATGATCAAAAAGCAAACAACTGCCATCAATGAATTGAAAGAGGAGATACGAAAAAACGAAAAAAAGGCTGTTTGCTTGACCAGCACATTCGATATCACACCATGCAGCTCTAAGAATAATTGGCCACAATTAAATCGTCCAGCATCAAAACGTCGCCGCGAAGAACAAACTTCCTCTTACGTGAATGTTGCAGAAGGAACGAAAACCAATTTTTCGAAGAATAATCGACCGTTCCTTTACCGGAGAAAAAATTCTGGATATACTTGTCTAGAATTCATCCTGATACGACAGTGGATAATATTAATGAGCTGGTAAAGGAATGCCTGCAGAGTGATGAGCCGGATCGTTAAACTGGTTAAAAAGGATGTTGATCCGAAGTCACTCCGATTTGTTTCCTTTAAAGTAGGAGTAGACCTGAAATACAAGGACATTTCGTTATCATCGGATACTTGGCCTGCTGGTGCATTCTTCAGAGAATTTACGGACTATGGATCAAAAAACGAGCAGGTTGTGCAGTTAGCAACGGAGGCGGGAAACATCACTGCAACACGCTGATTGATTCTGCTCTACCGTCGGTGTAGTCGGGGGGCCTCCGGGCCCCCTTCCAGTCAAGTATATGTATTTAAATAGCTTGCAAAAAGCTCAGAGAATGTGCGATTTTTATAGCCAACCGGAATCTCATTTGGATCCTAGTAAAGATGACGATAAAATTTTTGTGGAGAGACTACGTGATGATGAACTCATTCATTCAATAGTTAGATACCACAACGTCGCTGGCAACGAGTTTATCGACGACGAGCTGCATGCTGACAGATCGAATATATTAACAAGGCATTCACATTTTGACGGCGAAGGCAACAGTGCCCTTGTCACAGACGAGTACAATGCTGCCATTCCAGTTTCGTCCGATTCTGCTTCCGTACACTTTCAGTCGCGTAAGACTCCGGTTCCTGCTAACGGTGACAGCGGCTCACTACGAATCTTCTATCAAAACGTGAGGGGGCGACGCACGAAAGTCGACGATGTCTACCTGGCGGTCATAGAAAACGATTATGATGTTTGCGTTCTCACGGAAACTTGGCTGGATAGTCGGTTTAATTCTGTTCAATTGTTTGGAGAAGCTTTCACTGTCTATCGTACCGACCGTAATTCGGAAAACAGCGTGCACAAACGAGGAGGTGGAGTGTTAATCGCGATATCCAACTCATGAGTATCATATGAATCACCGAGAATGTTCCTGACTCTCTTGAAGCAGTGTGGGTCAAAATATCCACTACAACAAAAAGTATATTCATTGGCGTCGTGTACATTCCGCCTGAGAAACGGTGTGACTGTAGCCTTGTGCAAGAAGAATTGGATGTTTTGAAATCAATCATCAATAGGATGAAACTGCATGATGTACCACTATTACTTAGTGATTTTAACCAGCCGAGTATTCAGTGGAAATCTTCGAACCGAGAGCATACCTACGTCGATCCACTTCATTCATCACTGACGCATGCCAGCCGCATCTTGCTCGATGGAATTGCCTTTCTTGGACTCAGACAAATAAACTAAATTGCGCATCATCAAGGTCGCTACCTAGATCTCGTTTTTGCAAGTGAAATCGGCTCCACCTTGTGCACCGTTATTGGAGCAGCGGAAACAGTATGTGCACCTGACGCTTTCCACCCTGCGCTATGTATAGAACTTCCATTTTATCATCGTGTGTTGTATGAGCACGTATCATACCCCACCCAGCCGAGCTACCGTCGGACAAATTTCGAGTTACTGCAAAATCTTTTGTCGGATGTAGATTGGAGTATTCTCGACCGTTTCAGCGATGTTGATGACGCAGTGTCTCATTACGAACAAATATTAACTGATTGCCTCATGCCTGCCGTTCCACCCTGCCCGCCGCCAAAAAGCCACCATGGACTAATGCAAGGCTTCGGTGGCTAAAAAGATCAAGAACAAAAGCCTTACGAGCTTATACCAGATCACGTTGTGTAATATTAAAACGGAAGTTTTCCGGCATCAGTATTAGATATCGTAATTATAACAAACTTCTATATAATCGTTACGTTCCCGGAGTTCAACAAAATTTACGCCACAATCCAAAGCAGTTCTGGACATTTGTAAATTCTAAACGGCAGGAAACTGGGCTTCCATCTACCGTGTTCCTCAATGATGTCGTTGTCATGGCGTCCCTGGATAAATATAATTTATTTGCTTTTTCGAGCGTTTTCAGTGATAACATGCTCACTAATGCACATGTTGATCAAGCTCTGAGTGAAGTGCCATCTACTGTTCTAAATATTGATATTTTTGACATCAGTGAGGAGTGCGTATTAGCGGCAATTGCTAAAATAAAGCCATCTCTCTCACCTGGTCCTGGCATTGTACCTCCAACCAGGCTTGCTGATAATCGCATCATAACGCCTATTTTTAGTCTTCAAGCAGGAACGCATTCGAAGATTCAATAACGCCTCACTGCTCCAGAATGAAGATAATAATAACACTACAAAGCTTGCAGCGATGTGACTTGCGAGAGAATAATACATAGGCCGAACATTTGTGTTTTATCTTTGCGCTTTCTATTCTTCGCCTTCGGTCCGTTTGCGGTGCGAAGCGTACATGATATTCTTCACTCTTCTTCGAATGCTTCGATCTTCATCAAGAAGCGAACAAAAATTTATCACCGAGGCGATGATTAATAGCTTAGTTTAGTTGGCTGCAGATAACGGATAAAATGTAAAAGCAAACTGTTTCCGTATTTTATTTTTGGAAACCTTAGAAAATAGTGTGTATGTATGTATGTGTGAGTGTACGTATGCGCGAGTGTACGTATGTGTGTACTTAAGAACGTTTTGCACTCACTTTTCTCAGAGTCGATAGACAGATTTGGATGATCTTGGTGACAAATGAAACATCACTATTGAATTTTATATAAGTATATAAGCAAACGTTATTTGAAAACTGTTCTGTTTAAACCTATCAAACGAAAATAAACTATATTTAAACTTGAATACTTAGGAACGTATATAAAACCGTCAAAACGAGGATAACCAAAACATCTATCAAGTGTCGATTTTATGTATTGATGTATGTATGTGTGCTTGCATGTATGTATATGAGTATGTGTGTATTTGTGGTGTATGTACGTGTGCTTGTAACTTCGCGCAGAATTCGTCAAACCGAACCGGGAATTGTCCGCTAAGCCTTCAGAATTGCCTCGAAGAAATATTCTGAGATGTCAGTTTTGTTTTTAAAAAAGAATAAAACTGATTTTCGAATACGGTCGTGTCAAAAATAATCCGTGAAACGTGCCAAAATCGGTTTGATCTGTAGCTGGTTTATAGAAATAGTTACTCGTAGAATTAAAATAGCAAGAACTAGTTTTCCTATACAAATTTCAAACAAATTTTGCGTTCTTGCAATCAACAAAGACTTGCACTGGACAAACAATTATGTATCTCATTCAATTTCATATTGTTTCCGTAGTTACTGATATTTTACATATATTCATAGAGGACTGAAAAAATGATCATCTATGTGATATATTTTCCTAACCATACGAATATATTTAAAATTAATAAAGGTGTTGATAAAATAAATTAACTGGGTGACGCTAAGAAATGTTTACGCACCCCAGGAAGAGAAATATCACTATTGCACCTAGCACATTCTTGAATTAGGCCATTACAAATACATATTTTATAAAGTTTTTGTCCTTCCGGTGTTCGGCCACTGAAGGGGGGGGGGCGAAAAAAAACAAAGTGAATTTTTTAATCGAGCAAAAAAAACATGGATTTTAAGAATTTTTATTTAAGGTTTAAACATGAAAACCGAATCTATTCTTGCTTATAATATGTACGTTATTATTTTCTATGCAAAAATATACGAAAAAAGACAAAACCGAGGGAAATTTTTTTTGAATGGTTTTCGGAAATTCCATTGTTCGAATTCGTGCTAGAAGCTCAGAATTTTCTCATCCGTCGGCTCTAGCGTATATTTGTATACTTTATATATCATGGTAAAATATTACTTTCTTCGGGAAAATAGTTTGAGTAATAGCAGCCTGGCCGATAGTATGTAAAATTGTTTTACTTGATTAAAAAAATCACATTGCCCCCCCCCTCCCCCTTCAGTTGCCTCACGTCGGAAGGACAAAAACTTCATAAAATACAAACAGTGGCATAACTTGAGAACGGCTGGGCCTAAAAAAAGTTAAAATGACATAACATGATAATGCGTAGCATTCGATTTTGTTCTGGTTTTACAAAAAAAGGAAAATTTGGATATTTTTGAAAAATTTATCAGATTTAAAAAAAAATCGAAAGACATTTTAGAACATGTTTTAAGCTATCTTTAATAAAAATGAGATAAATCTGAGGGGACATGTTTTGATAATTCAAGTTTAATGATTTTTGTCTTGATTTTGAAAAGTTTTTTCTTTCAGTGTATTTTTTCCGAAAATATACTTAATTTCCTATAACTTTTCCGTTGACGTCATTTTTAACAAAGAAGTGGTTTCCGAGATACGATATTTAAAAAAATCCCATTTATAAATACGCCCTTTTGAAAAGTTACTCTTGACGAAAATAATTAAGTTTCGTAGAAAATGAATCCTTGTGTGGCATCTAACATATCAGCAAACTTTCATTTCATTAAAAAATATTCGAGACAAACCGTTTTGTTAGTTGAGTTAGAATTGCTCAGATAGTGCACTTACACCCCTTTCCTTCCAAACGAAAACCAACTTTTATTTTGCTCGTTTTTTTCATTTTTTTAAAAAAGTCATTAAACGGTAAAATTTTGACGTGAATTTTCTGGCATGCATAAAACCTTACTCAAAGTATCCTTTCCTACCATTATCTCGATTTTTCCAATTTTGTCACTTACACCCTTTTCCTTCTCACCCCCTCAAATCAGACCGGACCAAGTCGCAAAATTTAAATAATTTAAATTATTGACAACACACGGTTAAGAATTTCCAAAGCGACAATTCACTCTAATCAGAATACATAAATGTTTTAAACAGCCAAAGATACGAAATGATTTCGAACGATTGAAACCTTTAAACTACACAGTAGTAGCAAACTTAGACTTTGACTTCGACCGGCCCAAGTCGCAACATTTAATAAAATGAGTTAATGACAGCAAACGATCAAGAAATTTCTAAGCTACATTACACTAATCAGACTACATAAATGTTGCAAACAGCCAGAGTTATGAGAAGATTTCGAACGATTCATAGCTATAAACCATACAGAGCAGCAAACTTTGAACGCGTTTTTCTCGAAATCAAAGTTTTGTTACTAGGTTCGGTTTGACTTAACGCCGACCAAATAATAGAATTAAGAGGAAAAGTTTTAGGTTTATCTAGCCGCAATGCAACAAATCTTCTGATTCTGTTTACCATCACAACGAATTTTGCCATTCGACATGAATAACTGGTTTCCCTTGTTTCCTAAAATCATTCATTCATTCGCGAGGAAGAACCAAAAAATATTCTTCATGAAGAATGTAGATGATATCGCTCACTATTGAATGCTTCTTTAGCTGAAGACTGCTTTGTGAATCGCATTAACCCGTAGTTCATGAGTGAGCAATACTTGTTGCCTGCCATGCAGGCGATAATTCAGAGAAGAACGAAGAACATGAAAAAGCGAAATATGCCGAATAGCTTCAACCGCAAAGCTGATCGAAGCTGATCTGAGAAGCTTTTTTTCACAGGTCGTGCAACTCTCTGGAGAATAACTAACAAAGAGAGTAAAGCGCTTTCGCGATAATCAGCAAGCCTGCCTCCAACTATACTAAAAAAATGTTCAGCATATTTAGCCGATCCGTTGACCCTGTTGTTCAATTTATATCTTCGACACCAACGCTTTCCTGCCAAGTGGAAGCTATCTTGTATGTTTCCCGTTTTCAAAAAAGGGGATAAATGCAACGTAGCGAACTATCGAGGCATAACCTCTTTGTGTGCCGAGTCAAAAGTGTTTGAAACCATTATCAAAGGTCCGTTATTCACAGCATGCCGACACTATATCAGCACGACGCAACATGGTTTCTACCCGGCACGTTCAGTGGAAACTAATCTGGTGGACTTTGTATCCTTTACATTACGATTTACGATTTACATGGACCTAAAAGCTGGTTTCGATTCTGTTAATCACACTATTCTGTTGTGCAAGTTGGACAAACTCGGCTGCTCGGGGAGATTCTGCAAATGGCTGGAATCATATCTCGCACAAAGGCAGCTATATGTGCAAATTAGTAATAATCAATCCATTCGTTTTACAAACACGTCAGGCGTCCCATAAGGTAGCAATTTGGGGCCACTGCTCTTCTCTTTATATATAAACGACGCGGCCTTGCTTTTAAGTCGAGGAGGTAAACTATTCTTTGCTGACGATTTAAAAATCTTTCGAGCAATCAGATGCGTTAAGGATTGCAGAGACCTTCAGAATCTTTTAGATATGTTCAGTCACTGGTGTGCAAGAAATCTGTTGACGTTGAATGTCTACAAATGTTTTTCCATCTGTTATCGTCGTACTAGAAATGCGATATTGTTTGACTACGAGGTGCTAGGGACTAAACTTAGTAGAGTTGAACAAGTGAAAGACCTTGGAATCGTTCTTGGTGAAAAGCTGACTCTAAAGCCCCATATCTCGGCAATCGTCGAGAAAGCAAACCGTAACCTTGGCTTTATATTCAAAATTGCCAGAGAATTTAATGATCCATTCTGCTTTAAAGCCCTCTACTGTTCCATCGTTCGGTCTACGCTAGAATTCGCCAGCATTGTATGGTGCCCTCAAGAAACCCTGTGGATTAACCGTCTAGAGAGCGTTCAACGCAAGTTTGTTCGGTATGCTCTGCGTCAATTACCGTGGAACGACCCACAAAACTTATCCCCATATGAAGATCGTTTCAAGTCACTGGGAATTGAAACATTGGCCAAAAGGAGACATATATCACAAGCAATTTTTGTTTGTAAGCTGCTAAACACCCAAATTGATGCTCCAGATCTACTCTCACAGATTGGACTGTACGCACCATCAAGAGCACTGCGAGCTAGGACAATACTACAAGAAGAATTTCATTCTACGCAATACGCCGCCAACTCCCCCATATCATCAATGATTCGACAATTCAATCGATACGCTGATTTTTTCTCATTCGACGAAGCACCTCAATTGTACCGCCATCGCATACTTGGATCTAGTTTTTAATATTAAGTATTCATGTAGACAACTTGTCCGATGGATTATGTAAATAAATAAATTTTGGCGGATCGTTTAAACATACACCCTGGCTGAATCGGCACACTGCTTGGCTATGGCTACTGTGAAGATTGGATATTGTACGTGAAGGGCTGTTATTGCTGCTTGTTGTTTTGTGTGTGCGTGCTGAGTGAGATGCTTGTTTTGATTTGGTAGTTTTGATCGTGTGTAGAATAGCAGCGTATGTGGAATTGGCCTTGCCAGCGTTGCTGATATTGTTCAGGGTTTTGCGTGAGAAAAAAAGAAAGGGAAGTATTTTTGCTTTTGTCAACACTCACGCGTTGACAGTTCGGCACGAGATTTCCTGTAAGTGCGAGCAGCCTACGAAATCTCTTTCAACGCTGGCAAGGCCAATTGGTTTTGCCAGCGTTTCTGATATTGTTCAGAGTTTTGCGTGAGAAAAAAAGAAAGAGAAGTATTTTTGCTTTTGTTAACACTCACGCGTTGACAGTTCGGCACGGGATTTCCTGTAAGTGCGAGCAGCCTACGAAATCTCTTTCAACGCTGGCAAGGCCAATTGAGATACTCAACATCTGATCACTTGTTGACTGAACACTGAGAAAAAACCATGCCCAAGTAACATGTTTGTTGTACAATAGCTTATCAAGCACTTGTTCCACGTGAATCAGCTGTACAACAGTTTAATAAGCTATTATACAACAAAAATGTTACTTGGGTGGTAACGCGAAACATGTATGCATGGTTATCTTAACTATATTGCAATATTGTAGTACTTACCATGATTTTTGTCTACTTGAGATGTTTCGTGGTTAAAACTACTATAACAACAAACAAATTGCTGACTATTTTCGTGGTTAAATTGACTTTTTCCTCATACTTCTAATGACAATATTTTTGCAGCTTGATATGACAATATTAAATTGTCCACAGGACCATAAAATTGGTAAATTCACAGTAGTCTATATAGTCATATAAGGGGCAATATCGAAAAATCGAATTGCCGATACATTTGCGCTGCCTCCGAATGACGCATGAATAAGTACTGTTTTCTCTTACAATCTCTCAACTCGCGCTGAAAAAGCACGTCTAGAAGCAGAGTTAATCTTTCTTCACTCGCTACGTTAGAGACAGGAAACTATGTGCTCCGTACGCTAAAGACAATATCGGGCAGGGAATTATATAGGGAAACAAAAGCTTCATTCGGCATCTAGTTACCGCTGCAATAAAATGATGATATTTGTTGTTATTTGTATTTTCTGCATTTGCAAGTTGCTAATACATTTTGCTAGTTCTGCAAGTCAAGTGTGGGAGTCGCATAGGTAGTTTTGCGTTTATTCGTCTGTGAACTGAACGATTTTCTTCATGCCTTTGTTGAAGGAAAACAAAAAAGTATTGGCTCGAAAAGGTTTCCAATAATTTTTTTAAGCATTTTTATGACCCACTCGGCTCACAAAGAAAATATGCATCTAGATTCTTTTAAATCAACTTAAATTTAAACGTAAGTATAAGTTTGATGTTTAGAGTAAGATTCGAAGCGCTATTTACATTCATTTAAAAATTATCGAGTTTTCTCATCCTACAGCAAATCTCAGCCTGCAGCAGGTTCCCCTATATAATTGAATCTGTATACAGTGTGACCCATATATATTCGAACAAAAATCATTTTATGCTTGCAACGGCGTATACAATTAATACAATCAAACTAATATCATGTGCGTATGTCATCATGACTTAAGTTTGATTTGACGTAGTTTCATTTTCGTATTGTGTCTCGTTCGGTGTTCACTTACCAATGTTCAAGTTACGGTCGTTGATAATAAGTAAATTCCGAAACGGTGCTGCAGGCAGCGCTATTTTTCGTGACCTCAAACATCTCGGCATAAAAAGAGGATTTGCATACTATAAAGCAAAAAGATTTGTCGAGACGCGATCTGTTGAAAACCGTAAAAAACCCGGAAGAAAACAAAGCGTTAGAACTGCAGAGGTCATAAAGGTTGCTCGAGAGCGAATTTGTCGCAGTTGCGACCGGTCCTCACGAAAAATAGCAGTTGAGCTGAATATCAACAGGAAATCTCTACGTCGAATTTTGAAAATGGATCTGAATGTGAAAGCATGTAAAAAACGTAAAATTCATGGATTAACGGTTGCAACAAAACAAAAACGGCAGGAAAGATGCAAACTGCTGCTCCGTCGGCACGGTGATTTCGAAGTGATCTTTTCTGATGAGAAGTTGTTTGTTCTTCAAACCCCGCATCATGCTTAAAATGATCGGTTGTGGTCGGTTTCGATCATCGACGTTCTAAAGCACAAACGAAATGTACCACGATACCAAAATTCATCAGCAGTCATGGTATGAGGAGGCATTTCAAAGAAAGGGAAATTTCCTCTTGTATTTATTAACAATAAATATTTTCTAGAAATGGTCTTAGAACAAAATTTGATCCCTTACGTTCAGGGAGTGTATGGTGAAGAATATTATTGTTTTCAACAGGATGGAGCTCCAGCCCACACTGCAAATCTTGTGCAGATGTGGTGCAAAGTCAATCTGATGGATTACATACCGAACTACAAGGTATACAGCCCTAAGGATTGTACGAATGGGTGACGTAGGCCTATATCAGATCATTAGATTAAAGACTAATGTAAACTGCCTTTCTGGCATATGTATGTTTATAAGAATCTGTGAGTGCCATTGTCTAAGTGAATGTTTAACCCTCTAGTTTCCAACCCTGCCAATTGGCGGGCTTCAGGAAAATCGTTATAAATCTACTATGCTTATTCGTTATATGTTGGTATCCACTGATACCTTCTCATTATAGTCTAATCTAACTATTTGAGTGGTTTGTTTGTTTTATTACGTTAATTTGAAACAAATATTTCGTGCGAAACTTGAAAAATGCCAGAAAACTGAGAAAAAAATTATTTTGCTCTGCAGAGTGAAATTCAAATTGTTGTAAATTGCTTATTTCTTGGAATAAATGAACAAAAAAATTATTGGTGAGTAGCTGATAAGTTGTACTTTATGGTAAAAAAGGAAATTTGCGGATTTTGCGATTTGCGATGGTCGATTTTTATCAAGGAACTGACCCCGCCAATTGGCGGGGTTGGGCATTAACGTCAACTTTTTTTTGGTAATTTGACAACGTGATGTTTCCGTTGTATTTATTGATTTTTTCGAGTTTAAGCTAAAAATTATTGTTATAGGCCTTGTTAGCTTCTTTTATATGCCTTGAAAAATACACAAACATGCATTAAAACGGAAGGAGAATTTATAGGACTTATCACCTAATTTTCAGTGCGCCTTTTTGACGAGCTGCAATATTGCGCTTTACACATATACAACAAAACATTTTTGCATTTTATGGTATTTGAAAACCATAATCCTGTAACCAAGAAACAGATTCCATGAAACCCGGCGAATTTTGCTGCTTAACGACAAAATCTTGATAAGCAAGACAATTATACAAAAAGGGATCTATCACAGACCATTTTAACCGCAAATTTTAATCTAAACTGCTTAATAAGTTTGTGTTAATGAACAAATTGAGTGAATTACCAGTCGATAAAAGATTGTAGTGAACAAATGTGTACAACAAAAATAAAAAACCCAATTTATCAAACAAATCACATAAATGAGGATTTAAGTGTCATGTTCTATCAGACTCTAAAGGGTTTTCAATGGTTACAAGCAATCCTGACTTGGCAGCAGCTTCCAATGTTGTTGTTCGCCTTTCTAAAATTTTACCGGATCTTTACACGGACAATGACTATCGACAACGATGAACTGGAAGTGGTTGATGAGTTTATATTTGGGATCTTTGGTCACCGCCGACAAGCTGGAAGTCAAGTCTAGTTTTCCTCCGCAAGACGCTTCGATTAACCCGTCTAAGGTCTACTGCATTTTTAGCACCGCAAAATTCACTAAAATGACCGTAACTTTTTTATCTTTCAATATTTTTTCACCAAATTTGGGAATTTTCCCGAAAATATTTTCTATTTTCATAATATCTACAGATAATAGCCATATGTCATATGGTCCCGGAGTTATTCCGGAGTTCCTTGGGGGACCGTGACATGGCTTTTTTAGATAAAGTTGCCAAATATTTAAAATTTGTTTGAAATCTGTTGATTTTTGTAAACATATCATCGACTGTGGACATATCAGTTACTTTGCCGCAGTTATGAGCCATGGTGCGCGGCATCCGAATCCGGGGGGACTATAAATCCGGAACCGGTTCCCATAAAGGGACATTTAACCATCAGTAAAGTATGTCGTGTCGCATGTCAAAAACATCAGCACTCGACAAAATAGCGATTGGCGATCATCTCACGTCTCTTAGAGGCCGTATGACCGGTTCCGGGCCCGGGGAGAATTTCTTTTCTGATTCAAGCACGGCACGGATTTCGAAGGAACTTGTCCGGCACCTGAAATCGGCCATATGGTCAAAAATTTCAGTTGAAGCTCATTATAACTAGTTCCATGAATACTAGCACTGTTATAGATGTTCTGAAATGGATGTCCCGAATTAAATCGAAAAATTTGATTTTGCAACTTTTTTGCGCCCAGGTGCCCAACCCCGCCAATTGGCGGGTTACGAATTTTTATAAATAATCAAACTATTCCTGAACTTAGTAGTTAGAAAATATTTTTTCCATTATTCTGGCCACGAAATGAACATTTTGAAATTTTTTCAAGCAAATCACAAATTTGGGCACTAGAGGGTTAAAAGAGAAGAGCGAAATATTCAGATTGAATTCTTCATTGAATGCAATGGTGACTTTGAAAATACGTGGACGGGGATTCATAAGTACAACGCCTGCAACCATTGAGGCATACAGATTTCTTTTAAAAATCACTTGTGTGCATCATACAGGTTGAAATAGTAAATGACCAGCCCACAGATTATTGTAATAAATATGATTATGCATAGCTTAACATGTTTCACTAATCTTACTTTAACTCGCTTTAAAAGGGCCATTGGTTACAAATAACATTAAAGCTAAAGCACGTTCATCGCAAATATGACGTGCCATTCGAATGTACTTCTCTTTTTACATGAATTGTAACAGGCACGAAAGTTAGCGGCGTCGATTCACTGTCTTTTGCTCCGAGAAGGATTTACTAGTTTACTTTCACAGCTTACTGCTTGTTACATAGCAAAAAATATGGCACATACGCAAAAATTTCTGTTTTATTTGTATGAGAATCCTTTTCCTCCTACCACAGGGGTGAGTAATCCTGCCTCCAAAAAACCCCAAATGCTAAATTTGGTTCCTTTTGCTTGATTAGTTCTCTAGTTATGGGGAAATGTGTATATTATTTGTATGGGAGCCCACCCTCCTAAAGAGGCTCAATTCATCATAGAAAAAATTCTTGCCTTCTGAAACCCTCACGTGCCAAATTTGGTTCCATTTGCTTGATTAGTTCTAGAGTTATGAGGAAATTTGTATTTCATTTATATGGGAGCCCACCCCCCACTTAGAAGGGGAAGGGGTCTTTGCTTGTTTAGTTCTCGAGTTTTGAGGAAATTCGTGTCTCATTTTTATAGGAGCCCCCCTCTTACGCCCTCCTTAAAATTGCTCTCTTATCCCCCAAAAAAATTGCTGGTCATTTTATCTATCCAACAGCATATAAATTGCTCAGTTTCGCTCAGTAGTTTAGTAATTATTAGCATTTGAAATCTTTCATTCAAACGTTAAACTTCTATTTTCGTTTTCACAAAGTGCTACCCAGTCCCAGTATAGTAAACAAAGACGTAGTCCTACGTCAAAACGAATGGCCTCCAAGTTTTCCTGATTTGAACCCACTGGATTTTTGTATATGGTGGTACATGCTGCAGAAGCTCAAGGATAATAAATATCATAATTTGGACGAATTTAAGTTTGTTGTCAACAAGATATGGGATGATATTCCGATGGAAGTAGCGCGTCGCATGTAACTACTTTAAAAAGCGTTTGAAATGTGTTATCCGGGCAAAACAGGATTCAATAGAATAATGAATGTTTGTTGCGTTCTCTATCTATGGGTAAACAACTTCTAAAGCTAAAATCCGAAATAACGTGAATGCTAACCACTACGCCGGGACTGACCCCATCTAATCCGACCTGTAATTACTGCAACGTTTAATTTATCGTCGAAATTATAGGTTTATTATAATTTTACGTTTTTTCAGTATGTAGTTATATTAATTTGTGCAAGAGAGGTTTTTTCATAACCATGTCCTTTTTGGGATGAATGGAACACTTGCTGGCCGTTTATTTATTACTTTTTTGAAAAAAAAAAAAAAAATCTGAGATCTGGAAAAAAGTTTTAGGATTTTTAAGGAAAATTGTCAATTTTGTCATGTTTTTATTTTATTGTTGTCATTATCACATGTACCGAAAACGTACCTAATTCTGCGCATGCCTCCTAATCCTGCGCACCCCATATTTCCCTTAAAATCATATAGCATTCTCAAATGATTAACTCTATGACACATATTTTGCTAGATAAAATTTGGAATTTGGAAGTTTTGATTGGAATAAGGGGTACGTAGAATTATGTGCGTTTACGGGAAGTTATATTTTTATAGAATAATCGGAAAAAATTGTAATCATAATAGGTAATTTCACTCAACGTACAAAATTCATCTAATGCAATACTGTAAAAGACGTTTGGTTTAAATATAACATTGTGTAAATAAAATCCGAAAAGACTTAATTTGTTGTTCAATAAAAACTCATCAAAGTGCTTTATTATATTTACCTATTTTCCTCCTTCAACTTGGATAGTGTTAGGTTGACTACCAATGAATTTTCCCATGTCAGATCTACATTCTCTCCGATATAATCGGTAAAAATTCTCAGCGGCTGATACTGCAAGAGATAACTGAGCACAGGAGACATTCCATCATAAGGTCTTTTCCACGATAATTTTATTTTACGGCTATTTACTTCAAGAACCTCTAAATCGGATGGCGCATCAGGTTTTTCTTGTACTGCTAGGTATGTTATTTGTTCGCTTGTACCGTACAAATTCTCCGCTGAACATACATATTTTCCTGAATCGAATCTCTCTGCGTGATTTATTGATAGCTGAGATCGTATACCGTTATCAACCTTTATTTCCACTAAATTATATCTGAAAACGAATAGTTATGCAGATCTGAAAATGAATAGATGCAGATAATTTTTGTCACTCACCGGTAATTATTGAAATCTATTCTTGATTTTTTATGGGTCCAAGTAATTTTAATTGGATCATCACCCAAAGCCACACATTCCAAAATTACCGCGTCGTTTCGACGTGCGGATATGTTCTTTATTGAACTATCAAAATGAGCGGCTACATTGACATCAATTTTAATAATTTTTGACAATGTATCACCAACTCCATTGTAAGCTTCACACATATAATAACCTAACGAATTCGATGTTAAGATAAAGGCAGTAGTCTAAAATCTATACGCACGTACCTGCATCTGACGAAGTGGCGTAATTAACATTGAGAGTTTCATTTTTCAAAGGTATGGAATGGAAATTTTTAGACATTTTATGTTGGCCCCTGTACCATGTAACTTTTGGTTGTGGAAATCCTTCTGCTTCGCATGTCACAGATATAGTACTACCCATAATTACAGATAAATCGGAAGGTTCTTGTTTCCATGTCGGAGGTACTTGCACGAGCAGTTCCGCGGTATGATTGACCTCTGCGGCCGCATTTAATGCAAAGCATGTATATCTTCCTCTATGCTTTGCTGTAATATTTTTCAGTATGAGTAAGCTAAAAAATTCCTCCTTTCTCTCTGATACTTGAAGTTTAAGGGGAATAGTGGCACCATCTTTCTTCCAACTAAAATAAACCGGCATATCACCCGAGGACACCGAACAAGTTAGCTGAGCTCGACCGCCAACTTTAATATTTTTCGGAAACGAGAAAGATTCAATCACTGGTGGACCTAAAAATAAATAAAATATAAAATACTCTGTCAATGTCAACAGCAATTTAAATAGGTCGTTTTCGACGAGAAATGAAATTTCATGTGGAGGTCGTTGTCACCTTCCGTAAATGTGAACTAGTGTAAAGTATGATATTGGAATAACTTGCTCGTCGACATACACATAACATGTAAAAAGCAAAGCTAAGCAAAGCCTAGGTGCTGCATTCCGTTATCGAAACTTGACCTTCTGTTTTTATACGACAGACTTCGCAGCCAGAGTCAGAGTACAGAACAATTGTGGGGCCAGTGCAACGATCCTCGAGGCCACCTGAAGGTATATGTACGATAACATGTACGAGAAGTAAATATGCGTTGACAGTCGATTAAAACATTTTACATTTAAAACTAACCAATCTTATATATTCTGGATATAAAACTACAAGGTATACAGCCCTAAGGGTTGACCGAAAGGGTGACGTAGGACTATGTCAGATCATTAAATCAAAGACTAATAGTAAACTAGTAAACTGCATTTCTGGCAAATGTATGTTTATAAGAATCTGTGAGTGCCATTGTTTAAGTGAATATTTAACAGAGAAGAGCGAAATATTCAGATTCAATTCTTCATTGAATGCAATGACACTTTGAAACGCCTACAACCTTTGAGACATAGAGATTTCTTTTAAAACCAATTGTGTGCATTATAAAGGTTGAAATAGTAATGAATGACCAGCCCACAGCTTATTATATTTGTGGTGATACATCTTTGCCTTATCTGTGCCCGTTTCCATAGATACATTTCATGCATTACCTTTATATACTATGTACTTTGACATCAAGAACAGAGATATAATAAACTGTACTTCGGAACTGGAAACAGCGTTTTCAATTTGATCTACCACAAATTGGCGACGAGGATGGGATTTTTCAGTAGATTTAGGCTTGAATCAACGTTCTATTAATACATTTGTTGACTTCAAACACGGTGAAGGTATGTATCTATGATATAAATGCTGGGGAAACGAAATAAATAAAAAAAAATCATTCCCAGAAGTTGACCGATAGCTACAGTCAAGAGTATACAGACGAACGCAGTGTTGTTCGTTTCCCGAGCTACTGCGCAAGAAAGCAGGTTATGTTTTTTATGCTACTGCGCTAGAAAGCAGGTTGTTTTATGATACTGCGCGAGAAAGCAGGTTATGGTTTTGCGTTAAGGCAAAGTAATTCTGCCTGGATTTGCGACACGGAGCAGGATAATATTGCTAAGGCTCGTAAGCCTTGATCTGCGACTTGTGAGCAGGAGATTTGCGACTCGTGAGCAGGAGATTTGCGACTCGTGAGCAGGAGCTTTGCGACTCGTGAGCAGGAGCTTTGCGACTCGAAGCAGGAGGAATGATTGTTTTTACGCAACTCGGAAGTTGTTAAAACCGAATGAAAACCAGACAGGTAGTTGGTCTTGTATTTTATTTTAGATTATTTGTTGTTTACAAAATGTTCATTTAAGGATGGACCAGAATAAAGCTTTTGTGAACCTGCCAACGTTTACTTGCGTGGGTGTTCCACTCAATGAAAGGCGGAACAAGTGGAACACATGGAAGCGTGGATATGAGATCTGTTTGCGAGCATCCAAGATTAAGGAAAGCTCTGAAAAGAAAGACCTGCTCCTAGCCTATGGCGGGTTCGAGCTTCAAGAGATTTTCTTCAGCATCCCGGGAGCGGATGTAGCCGAAGATAAAGATAAAGAACTTGATGCTTACCAGGTTGCTATCGATAAGCTCGATATTTATTTTGCCCCACAACGTCATGAGGCACATGAGCGGTATCTTTTCTGGGCTACGACGCCAGAACCAGAAGAATCGTTAGAAAAATTCTTGATGCGCGTGCAGATGCATGCAAACACATGCAATTTCGGGAAGACGCAATCGGAAAGCTCTGCTATTGCTGTCATAGACAAAATGTTGCAGTTTGTTCCGACACAGTTACGTGAAAACGAGGTGATAAAACAAACTAATGCGTACGTGGCGACTCGTTCAGCAAGTGATCAGATGTCGAGACAAGACAAACCTGCAACATCCGGTACTGATGTGGTACAACGCGTGCAAGCGATTTGCAAATACTGTGGCCGTATGCATGAATCAAACCAAGCGTGTCCCACGTGGAATAAAACGTGTTCGAAATGCGGTAAGCGGGGACACTTTCGAGCAGTATGTTTTTCGCGAACCAAAGAAAGTTTTGAAACTAGCTCCTAGCAGTCCAGAAAACGGAGTTTTAGTCAGGCGTTTCCTTCAAGCTCGGTTAGTGTACAATTTCGAAATAAAAAGACGGCTCCAGCTCGGCGCCTTCATGCTATTGATGATGATACAGACATGGGAGAAAATGTTGAATTAGTAGAAATGGTTTCATGTGGAAGTGATTGTGAAGAATTATTTTGGGCGAGAGTTGGAGGAATCTTGATAGAGATGCAGATTGACTCAGGAGTAGACTCAAACATTATCGACAGTAAGACGTGGGAAACCATGCACGGAAAGAAATCTGTTTCTGTTTTCATGAATAAAAAATCATGAAAACAAAAAGCTTGAAATTTCATGAAATCATTACTATGACTCATGATTTCATGACTGTACTGACCAATATCATGAACTATAACAAGTATTTTTGTGAATACTTTTCATAATTGCTTCAAGCGTTACACGAACTGTCAAATCGGGTCTTTGAAATCACAGCAGCCAATGAAATTTGTTAATGATTTAGCAGTATGTGACGATTCTGTTAAATGAAGAAATACAGTTTTTGTGATTTTAAGTGTTATTGACATGAGCTGTCTGTAAAAAGTGCTAATATAGTGATGGATAGCTAAATGGAAAAATTCGCTACCGTGAAAGTGAAGGAAAACGATAACAGTGGAGGAGGTTATCATATCCGATATTCTGGATATGGAAATTAAATTATCAATCCGTTTTAATGACGACAGTTCCGTTGAGGTGACAATGAAGGCCGCTTTACCCAACGCCGCAAGTGGTGAAAAAAGAACCTGCGTCAGACATCATCGATGCAGCCGAGAAAGCAAGAACGGAAACGCCTCCATTGGCATAGTAATAGCTCTTGGCGAAATGGCCGCATCTAGTACCAGAGAATATCGTAAAGAACCGGCAATGACTTATGGATAAGATATTATTCCGGTCCAAATATCGTTTGATGGTTTAGGAATGCTCAGAGATCAACCTGTTCAGTAGATAGCTTACCGACTCTCACCGAGCATAAGAATAACGAGGATTGATTCAACTCCGAGCACTTTTCAAGAAATTACCAATCTATCGATCGATCGATCCAGGCAACTCTAGTAACATCCCGCATGAATTTGAACCATACTCTATCCATAACCATGTCCTCCAATCTAGAAACATTTTTGAAATTGTTCTGACTCCCGCATCCAAACTGTTACCTGGTATAAGGCCCTATTTAGAAAGACACGTCGAGAGTCTGTTACTGACTCAACCGTCAGCAAATTATGAGTGAGCTTGTTTTATTTTGGTGGTGCATTGAGCCGCTACGCTGCCCGTTTTCTCCACACTCGACACTCGACAGTGATTGAGTCTAGTCGAGCTACTCGGCAGAGCTTACAAAATATGGCTCATAATACCAACAATATCAATTATGGCCCATAACTGATATTGTTGGTATTATGAGCCATAACTTATGGGTATTCGTCAAGCAACCATAAAATCAATGGGTCGTTAAGAACCTTCACCATACAAAAACGAGTGATTTTCCATACATATTTTTGAATATAATAATGATAATGGTTGATCCGCATACTGTTTGAATTTTATCGAAATGGTTGAATTATTTTCTTGACACTACGACATATGGTCGATTTTGGTTTTATGAATTGAAAAAACTGAAAAAATAAAATTTAGCTGACATTTTATTAAACTGTCTGAACATGCAATTGCTGAAACTGTTTGGCTCATTGTTTCCGTTGCTGTTGAGCCAGCATCACAGAGCTGGGATGCACGACATTTGATGACTGGAACTGTTGTTGCTGCTGCCTCTGCTGTTGGTGTTTTTAGCAACATCAACCACTACGGGAGCAGCTGCAGCTTGGTATTGTAATTGTGCCTGTTGCAGAGCAGCTGCTTGCTGAAGAATAACCTTATACTGTCCTCCAATCGTATACCGATCTAGGTGTTCTTGTGTGATTTGCAATTATTATTATGCTGCTGTTGCTGTGTACCAGAACAAGTGTACCTGGGAGCCTTCGTCGGCATCAACCATCTAGTGGCCCCGCCCGCTGTTCAGTGGCTATAGGAAGGTGGGGTATGTTTACATATGAAGTGGTGATAGTGGCCTAAATGAAGAAAATTGCGATTTAATTTTTAAAGTCAAGCTTGGCGAGCGCCATATTGTTCTTCGCTAACCTCGGCTAGGTTGATATTATTGCTATCTTCATCGATCATTGACGATGTGCCTGACGGGGTCAACTGAGTTTGGTTTCCAGTGCTGGGCAAACTCTTGAAATTCATTCCGATTAAGTTTGCAATAGCATCAATATCTAGACAGCTATGTTTCTTCCAGCCTTACTGGATGCTGTATTATATTAGACGCACTTGTATGTACTCCGGTGTTGACAAAATGCCCAAGCGAAAGTTGTGTAATATCTCACAGAAAATACGGGATGAATTGCCAGATCAATATCTGAAAAGTTAAATTTACAGTGATGTACTGGATGTGGCAGCAAATATAACTTACTGTTAGCTAAGTAAAATGTTAAGCTAGGTTCTGTAGCATTTTCTCGCTCGGAACTGTGAGCACTTCTACTGCCAGCGAAATCGCCGCTTAATCCAATTCCGCTTTTACCAAATACACCATCGGCCGTGTCAATGTGTCAATGTTGCTGCTACTATTGCTGCTAGTGGTCGTTGTGGTGATGCTGTTAACACTGGGCTTCGACTGCTGCAACTATATCTCGCACCACTAAAGTCGCCGCTACTACCGATGCTGGAATTCAGTTTCAAACTGTTTGAATCAAGGTTTATTCGGTATGTTGACGCTTGCAACACGTTTGCGCTTTTGTTGGTTCTATTATCTCACTTGCCACCGGATGGTTTGTTTATATACATTTTGTCAAATCCCGCGGTTTCGATTTGAGTTTTCGTGAAAGATGACTGTATAGATTGTTTTATAATGCATGCGAATCACTTTTCCTTCAATAAAAATTAAACAATTTAATTATTATCTGCCGGGCGAACATAGAAATTTCAATTCAAATCCTAACACCATGTAAACAAACCAATTTCTGTCAAAAGACTGAGGTTGGGAGCTCCCGTTCATGATTTCCAGATTTTTGTCCAAAAATCATGAGCAACATTCCACTTGCCAGGAATTTAATTCATGGTTCCAAGTTGAATGATTCATGATTTCAATATCTTGCGCGCAAAATAGTAACGCTTAGGTTGCGTTACGATAAAGAAAAGTATGAAATCATGAATATTATTCATGGTGTATATTCATAACATGAAAATACACTAGATTCTTGAAATCATGAGTCATTTTTCGCATTATGGAGATCAAATTTCTACCCGTGTGGTTCAAAATGGAGTGAAGATTACCAGGCAGAGCCGACACTGCGATAAGAAGTTTCGAGCCTATGCACAGAAAGATTATCTGGTAGTTACCAACAAATTCGATGCCGAGATTGTCATTGATGATGTATGCAAACAGTTGAAAACGGGGGCATGTTTCTATGTAGTTGAAGGAGGACCACAGCCACTACTGGGCAAAAAGACAGCAAAGGAGCTTGGAGTTTTGATCGTTGGATTGCCGAGCCGTCAGCAAACGGTTCATCGAGTCGAAGTTTTAAGACCGTTTCCTAAAATTCGAGGAATTAAGATTCGTATCCCGTTCGATAGATCCGTGCAACCAGTTGCTCAGCGATTGCGGAGACTGCCCTTTGCAACATTAGAGAAAGTCGACGAAAAACTTAAGGAGCTTCTGGCTAAAGACATTATTGAGAGAGTGTCAGAGCCAAGTCGTTGGGTTTCACCAATGGTCATTGTCATCAAGGACAATGGTGACATCAGGCTGTGCATTGATATGAGGCAGGTCAACAGGGCGATTTTGCGAGAAACACATCCTCTTCCGACGATTGAGGACATCCGTTGGAAGTTGAATGGTGCAGTATACTTTTCCCGATTGGACATTAAGGACGCTTTCTATCAGTTAGAATTGGACGATGAAAGTAAACCGTTAACGACATTCATAACTCACAAAGGTAGGACTTAAATCATGTTTACTCTCCTGAATTGTGTTCAAATACCCATTTGGGTATTGACCGGAAACTTGTGGTACATACTGTTATCAGTTCATACAAATATTGTTTTTTCTCATTGCCAGGCTTGTTTAGATACAAAAGAATGGTTTTTGGGATATCTTGCGCACCGGAAATGTTCCAGAAAGTTATCGAGCAGATTTTGTCAGACTGCCCTAACACAATAAATTTTATTGACGATACTATCGTAGTAGGAAAGACTGAAGAGGAACATGACAGATGTCTTCAGAAAGTACTAACAAAGTTTTGTGATTATGGTATTCTGTTGAACCAGTCAAAATGCGCGCTCAAACTGTCCGAAATTGATTTCGTGGGACATCGTTTTAGTAAGCAAGGTGTTTTTCCATCCGAGGATAAAGTTAAAGCGATTAGAAACTTCAGAAACCCGACTACCAGTGAAGAAGTGCGAAGCTTTTTGGGGCTGGTCAATTACGTCGGAGCTTTTATCCCAGATTTGGCAACCATCTCATTTCCATTACGAGAACTTACGAAAGCTAAAGAACCATTTAAATGGGGCACAGCGGAACAATATTCGTTTGAGAAGCTCATTGAGCTCATCAGTCAGGTCAGAAACCTTTCTCATTTTGATCCGAAACTGAAAACAAGAGTGGTTGCCGACGCCTCCCCCGTCGGATTGGGAGCAGTCCTTCTACAGTTCCATGAAGGCACTCCACGGGTTATCTCATACGCTAGCAAAAGCCTCACGGATACGGAAAAACGATACGCCCAAACGGAAAAAGAGGCTTTAGGCCTCGTATGGACTGTTGAAAGGTTTCAAATTTATCTCTTCGGTGTACGATTTGAATTAGAAACTGATCATAAACCTCTCGAAGCGATATTTTCTCCGCAGTCAAAACCGTGTCTTCTAATCGAACGCTGGGTGCTGCACGTTCAATCGTTCAGTTATGATGTTGTATATCGTAGGAGCAAGACTAACATTGCCGACTGTCTCTCGCGGCTGTCGAATGCCGAATCAAAACCATTTGATCCGGATTCTGAAGTTTACGTTCGGAGCGTATTGGAACAAGCAGCAATTGATGTTAATGAATTTGAAGTGGCATCCGGGAAAGATTCAGAAATGACTGAGCTCCGTGAGTTTCTTAACCGCGGTTTTTGGAATTACACTTCACAGCAGATCAAACCCTATCACGCTTTTCGCAATGAGTTAGGAAAGGTGGGAGACATAGTGGTGAGAGGGTCGAGACTGGTTGTACCGAAATCGCTGAGAGATAGAATGTTGAACCTGGCCTACGAGGGCCATCCAGGGCGAACCAAAATGCAGCAGCGTCTTAGACAGACTTGTTGGTGGCCTGGCATGGATGAAGCAGTAGTGCGTGTCGTCGATTCTTGTACAGGATGCCGATTAGTGAGTCAGCCAGAGCGTCCCGAACCTATGCAACGTCGAAAACTGCCGGATGCCCCATGGGTCGATGTAGCAATCGACTTTCTCGGACCGCTGCCTTCAGGTGATTACCTCCTTGTAATTATTGATTATTTTAGTCGCTACAAAGAGGTAGAAGTTCTCAGAAAAATAACTGCCTCAGAAACAGCTAATCGTCTGGAAAATATTTTTGTACGGCTAGGTTATCCCAGAACCATTGCTCTGGACAATGGGCGTCAGTTTGTTAGTAGAGAGTTCGAAGAATACTGCAGAACCCGGGGAATCGTACTCAACAGAACAACACCGTACTGGCCACAGGAGAATGGGTTAGTGGAACGCCAGAACCGGTCTCTGATAAAACAACTGAAAATCAGTCAAGCTCTAAAGAAGGATTGGAAACAAGATCTGCTTACATGCTTATCCATGTATTATTCGACACCGCAGAGTACTACAGGCAAGACACCGACTGAGTTGATGTACAGAAGGAATATAAGAACTAAATTACCATCTCTGCAAGAGATTGCGGTGCCATTTAATGATTTTTCTGATCGTGATCAACAGGCCAAGGAAAGGGGAAAAGAAAGAGAGGACGATCGTCGTAAAGCGAAACTTTCAAGTATTGTGATCGGAGATAAGGTGTTGGTAAAAAATTTGTTGCCTGGAAATAAGCTTACCCCGACTTTCAACCCAACTACTATTACGGTCACTGCAAAAGAAGGATCTCGAGTTGTAGTTCAAGATGATAACGGAAGAGCTTATCAGAGAAATTCTAGTCATCTTAAAAAGCTGGGTTTAGCTCAAAATTCAACTGTTAACAACGAGGATCCAAATGCATTTTCGTCGGTCGAGGACCATCATGATGTACATCGCCAAAGCCCGGAACAACCCAAAGAACGAGCAACAGCCGCGGCTGAGTCACCCGGTAAGGTGTCATCCCCTTCGGTTTCATCAGCTCCACCCAGCGCCGTCGCCGTAGAATCAGGTAGAATTCGCAGCAGTATTAGGAAGCCAAATCGTTTCAACGATTGCGTCATGGAGTATTAAATGTTCTTTTCTGATTTTATCTTTTGAAAAGGGAAGATGTAGTGATACATCTTTGCCTTATCTGTGCCCGTTTCCATAGATACATTTCATGCATTACCTTTATATACTATGTACTTTGACATCAACAACAGAGATATAATAAACTGTACTTCGGAACTGGAAACAGCGTTTTCAATTTGATCTACCACAGTATTAAATATGATTATGCGTAGTTTGACATGTTTCAATAATCTTACTTTAACTCGCTTGTGGCCTTTAAAAGAGCCATTGGTTACAAACAGAGGTGGGCACCACTAATCAGCTAACCGCTAACATTTTAGCAAGCGAGTAGCGCGTTCACTAAGTTTTAAATGTGCTAGCGCTTCTATTAGCTTCCGATAAATATAAGTACTATTAAATAAACTGCCAGCCACTAATTTTTGGAAATAATCTTAGGAAATAGTACAACTAGCCATGAATGAACTATATTTACTCGCGTCGCGAACAGCAGCGATCAATCGTACACTTATTATTGTTATTATTTTCAAAAATTTGTGGCTAGTAGTTTGTTTAGTGGCACTTTAACTTATCAGAAGCTAATAAAAGCACTAACACATTTAAAACCTAGCGAACGCACTACTCGTTGGCAAAAAGGTTAGCGGTTAGCTGATTAGCGGTGCCCACTTCTGGTATAACCACAAATAACCAATTACAAATAACCAATTAGAGCCAAAGCACGTTCATTCCTCTTTTGACATGAATGGGAACAGGAACGTAAGTTAGCGGTGTCGATTCACTGTCTTTTGCTCCGTGAAGGTTTTATTAGTTTACTTTCACACCTTACCGCTTCTTACATAGCAGAAAATGTGGCACATACGCAATTTCTGTTTTATTTGTATGAGAGTCCTTATCCTCCTACCATAGGGGTAAGGGGTCTCAAACCATCATAAAATAAATTCATGCCTCCAAACACCCTCACATGCCAAATTTGGTTCCTTTTGCTTGATTATTTCTCGAGTTATGAGGAAATTTGCATATCATTTGTATAAGAGCCCCCCATCCTAAAGAGGAGAAGGATCTTAATCCACCATAGAAAAAAATCTTGCCTTCTGAAACCTCCTCATGTCAAATTTGGTTCCATTTACTTGATTAGTTCTAGAGTTACGAGGAAATTTGTATTTCATTTGTATGGGAGCCCCCCCTCTTAGAAGCAGAAGGGGTCTCAGTATACCATAAAAAAATATTTACCTCCAAAACCCCTCACATGCCAAATTTGGTTCCTTTTGTTTGATTAGTTCTCGAGTTATGAGGAAATTTTTATATTATTTGTATGGGAGCCCCCCTTCTATAGAGGGGAGGGGTCATAATCCACCATAGAAAAAATTCTTGCCTTCTGAAACCTCCACATGCCAAATTTGGTTCCACTTGCTTGGTAAGTTCTAGAGTTGTGAGGAAATTTGTATTTCATTTGTATGGGAGCCCCCCCTCTTAGAAGAGGAAGGGGTCTCAGTACACCATAGAAAAGAATCCTGCCTTCTGAAACCCCCACATGCCTAATTTGGTTCCATTTGCTTGATTAGTTCTCGAGTTTTGAGGAAATTTGTGTTTCATTTGTATAGGAGCCCTCCCTCTTACGCCCTCCTTAAAATTGCTCTCTAACCCACCCATAAAATTGCTGGTCATGTTATCTATCCAACGACACATTAATTGTTCAGTTTCATTAGTACTTCAGTAGTTATGGCATTTGAAATCTTTCATTCAAACGTTACACTTCTATTTTTGTTTTCATAAAGTGATACCCAATCCCAGTATAGTAAATAAAGACGTAGTTCTACGTCAAAACTCACCCCAGGGAATCAGATTAGTGTCATGTAGACTGAAAAATTTAAACAATCATTTTTAAAAGCACAAAAGTTAAACAAAATTTATAGACTGAAAAAATCGGAACATTACTGTATAGGTGACAAATGATAATGTGTGCTTATAAGAACGCTTTACGAACACTATGACAGGTTTGTAAATTCTCATGCCGTCAGGAGCCACTTTTACAAAAAAGAGTTTACGTTGGACTGCGACAGAGACAAGTAGAACAGAAAAACCATCGTTTGTAGTTTATACCTCAAGACAGGACCGAGAATAGGGCTTTTGCTACACATACAAACAAGACATCTGTTGGGCACACATTTCATATTTTTCTATTCGACGCAACAAAGCGGATAAAGTGATCATTTTTCCTAAAATTATTTATCAATTCAAAACAATTAATAGTCAAAGCAACTAGCAAATGTACCTCGAAATATATGCCGACAGTTGGCAACTAGTGTTTCAGTGAATACACATCAAATCGGTGTCCCAAATAAATTACTTTTGGAAGCAGTATGCCGCATAGGCCAGGTAGGAAATAACTGAAAATAACATTGATTTTAGCATTATTGCTTTCTCAGCTAAAAGCAACTGCTGGTAATCGATATTTGTTTAGTTTTATCTAGCTAGCATGGTTAATAGTTACACTTTTGATCATTTTAACGCGTCTTAGCTTATTTGTTGAAAATAAATTTGTTATTTAGTAAACAGATATATAGTTATGTGCTGGAGGCCTGCCGTATTGCTGAGCAGGACAGTCCAAGGTACACAACGAAATCATCCGATCAACCACGCCAAACGCAACGCTGCCACGACGCGTTGCTAAGCCACCGTAAGCAGTTTCGGTACAGACGGCCCATCCGGCATGGATATTGCGGAGTAGACATTTTTAGTTTCACGATAGGAGTTCGATCGCGAATCGAGCTAGTAGGGAAATCAGAATTAGTTTAGAGCTAGTACAGTGTACACGTATCATAAGAAGTGAATAAATTGTATTTTTTAGTGACATTCGCCTTGAACTTATTATTGGCCCAGCCGTCGGGAACTAGGCTGAGTGATTGTGCGGAAAAACAGTGGTTAAAGTGCGAAAAAGTGACTTCTTGTTCGTTTAAGTGATTCCGCGAAAGCATCGACGACCTGGAAGTAGATACTGCCGTTCGAGTTGAGAATCCCCCGCCGTGCAACACCTGGAGCACCAGCAACGTCAGCCCAAGGACCAACCGGACACGACTCAACAAAAAAACCGTGAGTAACATTTGAGTGAAACCCCAAGTGAATCTTAAAGTTATTTACGGAGAGACCCTTTGCACTATCAAATAGACACATAGTCTCCGCAGAATAACGTACTACTAGATAGACGGTTTTCTGTTCGAAAGCAGCGCACTACCAGATAGACGTTGCCTTTCCCACCGCGATCGCAAATCGATTTTTTTTTCTCCCTCTCATGAGCAAGAAACTAGCAAAAGTTCGCGAATCGTCGAATTAATAGCGACGACGAATTCAGTGACAGCAGTGAATCTTGTGTATCAGAGGAGAACTCTCACATCCCACTGAACAATTTTGACCTTCAGTTTAATCCTTCTTTAGAAGAAAAATCCAGGATGACTGAAATAAATTCTGAAGCCGATTTTAGGCTTGACTAACTAAATGAATTTACTGGTGCAGTCAATTAATGCCATGAATGCCAAACAAGGTCAATATGACAGTATGTTGGCTGCAATAAATGCGAAACTGAGCGATAGCACTGACCAAGGTCACAACACTGATCACCGACAGACGATAACACCAACGTTGACCCAAACGGATCTATTTAGAATACCAGATCCTATTAAATTTATCCTATCCTACGACGGCAACCGTCGTCAACTAAGTTCATGGCTGAGTACAGCCGAAAACACTTTAAAAATTTTTGAACCAATAGTGAGCGAACAAGTGTACTCCATCTATTTACAGGCAATCGTTAACAAGATTGAGGGCAGAGGGAAAGATATACTGTGTCTCTCTGGTAACCCAGTAAACTTTGACGATATTAAGGAAATACTTGTGAATGCTATTGGCGATAGGCAGGAATTGTCCACGTATAAAAGCCAGCTTGGGAACAAAATGCAAGAAAATTCAAGCATCCACAGGTACTATCAGAAAATGAAAGAGATTACTCAAAATATTAAAACGCTCTCGAAACAAAATGCAAAGTATCGCGCACACTGGGACGCGATAAATGATTTTATCGAAGAAGATGCTTTGCCAGCCTTCATGGCTGGTCTTAGTAATCCGTACTTCGGATACGCCACAAGCCGCCCGTCCTTCGGATCTGGATCTCGAGGATGCTTACGCGTTCTTATGTAAATTTAAGAGCAAATAAAGGACGGCGGATAACACGAGCCAGAATACAAACCAAAATTACAAAGGAAATGTGAAAAACGAAAAACAGAACTTTAATAAACCTACACGCAATAATAATACACCCGACGCTAATGAACAGCAAAAAGCTTTCCATACGCAAGCCTCACCACAACCTATGGACATAGACCCGTCGCTAAGAAGCAGGCTAACTTTAAATAAAAAAGTAATTTACAATAACGAAATTCTAGGTAGAGATGGTCGGGTAGCGGAAAATTTACCCGAAACCCGCACCCGTACCCGTACCCGCCGGGTACGGGTCGGGTTCGGGTATTGAAAAAAAATAATTTGCGGGTTCGGGTCGGGTGCGGGTTTGGTTTTGAAACCGGGTACGGGTCGGGTCGGGTCTATTGACCTCATTTAACACTAAAGATTGTCGGGTATCCGGACCCGTACCCGTGCCCGACGGGTTGCGGTCGGGTTCGGGTATCAAAAAAAATAAACTTGCGGGTTCGGGTCGGGCACGGGTTTTTATTTTTTTTCCTAATCGGGTACGGGTCGGGTTCGGGTATTCAAATTTTCATACCCGACCATCTCTAATTCTAGGCTCTGACAACTGTGAACTTTCGGACGCAGAAGAAAATGAAATAAATTTTTGGCAAACAGCAACAAACACCCCAGAAACTTGAACTGCATTCCATACATCATAAGTACTAACGCCAAGACACGACGAAAAATGAAACTCCTTTTAGATACCGGAGCCAATAAGAACATAATTAAACAAGGGCTCATTCCAAATACTGAAGAAACAAAAAGAACAAGTGTAAAGAATATTTCTGGAACTTACAACATTGACCGCAAAGGAAAAGCCATTTTTCTAGGTTTTGATATCCCCAAACAAAATACATTTCCATAAGTTTTTTGATGGAATCATTGGCTCAGAATTCTTTGCCGAGACTAACACCATAATTAATTACCGAAAACAAACCGTGACAATAGCAGGCCAGGAAATCCCATTCTATAAATTTTACCCCGCAGAGAACAGCTATAACCACATAATAACGCTACCATGTACCACGCAAAGCCAGCAACACTTTGTGAAGGCGTCTTGGTTGAAGCCGGCCTTTACCAAGCACACAATAAAAAGACTTCATTCCTCGTACGAACAAATAAGCCAGACAAACCTAACATAGCCCTCGAGAAAATTTATATCAGGGCCAACAATTTTGAAACTCGCGATTTCTTCTCCCCTAAGACGCAACCTCAAACCAAGCACACCGACAAAATGGAAAATTTAATTCGAATTTCGAACAGACCATCTGTCTTAGTTTGAAAAAGATAAACTGTTGAAAGAACTTACAGACCACCACCAAATAATACTAAATGAGAACGAAAAACTAACAGCGACAACTAAAATTAAACACAAGATACATACAACCGACAATCTGTACGTTTTTGTATATACAGGGTTGTTGTATATACAAAAACGTACAGATACCCCCACGCACACAAAACCACAGTAAAAGAGCAAATTGAAGATATGCTTAAAAATGAAATCATAACCCATTCTGAGTCTAAATGGAATGCGCCGATCTGGGTCGTTCCTAAGAAATCAGTCGCATCAGGAAAACAAAAGTTTCGAGTAGTCTATGCCTACAGAAAACTTAACGATAAAACTATAGACGGTCGATTTCCCATCCCTCAAACGATCTTGTTATTTTACGACACTAGACCTGAAATCAGGTTTTCACCAGATAGAACTCGACTAAGACTCAAGACAAAAGACAGCTTTCAGTACTGATTTGGGACATTTCGAATTTGCGCGGATGCCATTTAGCTTAAAAAATGCTCCAGCTACATCCCAGCGAGCGATGAATTCGATTCTGGGAGACCTTATCGGTAAGGTTTCCCGAGCAGGAGCGAAGAACAAAATAATATAAAAACAATATCAAATTGTGTTATTACTATATATAGTTTCCTTATGTCTGACTGTAACGCTAGATCCAAGCAAGCTGTTAAATAAAAAATTCCAGACTACAACACGTGTAGTGAAGGTAACAATGATTTCAGCAGTGGGTGGGTGGGCGCCATCGTATCGGCAATTTGATGGGTTGTCACATAATGCGATACTGATTTCAACAAGTCCTACGCGGGAACAAAAGAATTTGGGTTTAAAACAATAATTGAAGCAAATGTCAACCATTTGAGAGTGATGAAGCATTCTTAACGTGTGGTTTGACATATGTGATAATAAGGATAGCCTGCAATTTAATCAAGCTATAAATTATAATCAGAAGCTGCCAAAGTAGCTCATACTCAATATAAAGCGCGAAAACGCATATCCCGTTGAGTATATTTATCCCTACATTTACTTCTTCCGGAGTTTCTTACGAGAATGGTAGCTAAACCCTTTCCGAGTCAGATGTGGGATGATGTCTGAATCACACAGAGGTGTTGTAGCGTGTTTTCTTAAACAGTCAGATGTTTTATCAAGGACACATTCAAACTTTGATGGTAAAAAACCAGAATTAATCAAAATGTGGTTTATATGAAACGTGTTGTTCCATGATGTAGTAGCAAAACTGATTTACCAAGGCGATCTGAAACATCTCAATATAAAACAACGTAGTATTGAAGTCTGCAAATTTAAGTTCTAACTTTAATAATTTAGTAGAAGTAGCTTAAGATATTTACTGTGAAGTGTTTTGAAAATATTTAAATTTTTTAATGGTACTGGGTCGCAAAAAAAATCGTTGAAATCTCCAATACCCAAGACTTTGTGTTGGGTTGACTCGATTTCAATCAAATAACTAATTCAAGAGTTTGTCCGGTTTACCATGGATGTTTTTGTAGTTGGGGTCCAACGAGTGGATTAGACAGCAAGCGTCTGCTCGGTATAACGCAATTAACATTTTCTGCCAATCATTGTGTTGGTGAAACCTTGTGTTGGTTCTAAAATTGAGTACTTTTTTGAAATGTTCTACCTCGCAGCATGGTTCTCACAACTGGCCCTTTGCCCTTTTATCTAGGACTCATTTACTTCGTTTGTAGATTACACGTGTTTTAATTAATAGAAGGCTGCCAATTTTAAAGTTGTATCATTAATAGTTTTGAACACGTTCTTTTTAATTGTAAACCATATTACATTTTCAAATTTTCAAAGGTTTTGGTATCGTGGCTAGCCACGACGGGTCAACCTAGTAATGCTATATTTTGTTATTGAATAGATATGGAGTAGAGATGGTCGGGTAGCGGAAAATTTACCCGAAACCCGCACCCGTACCCGTACCCGCCGGGTACGGGTCGGGTTCGGGTATTGAAAAAAAATAATTTGCGGGTTCGGGTCGGGTGCGGGTTTGGTTTTGAAACCGGGTACGGGTCGGGTCGGGTCTATTGACCTCATTTAACACTAAAGATTGTCGGGTATCCGGACCCGTACCCGTGCCCGACGGGTTGCGGTCGGGTTCGGGTATCAAAAAAAATAAACTTGCGGGTTCGGGTCGGGCACGGGTTTTTATTTTTTTTCCTAATCGGGTACGGGTCGGGTTCGGGTATTCAAATTTTCATACCCGACCATCTCTAATATGGAGATACATTATTTCATTTCATTTCATTTCATTTATTTCCAGTTGCGTAAGGTACAACCTTTTTTAAATACTACCTCCGGCTCGTCACAGTCATTGTAATATTATTGCTAGTTTCTTATAAAATAATTTTACTACCTAATCTAACTACGGTTCCAAAACTGTATGCAGCCCCGCTTGAAAATTGTTTCCGACGATGAGCGCTTTATTATGGGAGGTAAACTATTCCAATTTATAACACCTCGAATGAACAGGGAATTGGCGTAATTTGTAGTATTGTTTGGAGGGATCACCAGGTTTTGCAAACGACGGCGGTTCGACTCTATCAATCTTCGATGCAGTATGGCCGGAATTTGCGTGGTTATTAGTTTCCTCAAGAACAAGCAAGATCGGTATGCGTAGAACACTTGCAGAGAACATCCCAACAGATTTTTTTGCACTTCGAAATGGGGGTCCGTTATCACTCTGCATTGCCATTGGATAACCCCATAGAGAGAAGATTGTGTTCAAAGCTTCGTTAGTGGAATCGGCGTCAATGCTCTTCATCTCAATCACATGTAGGTATCGTGAGTAGGTATCAACTACTGTAAGGAACTCACCAAATCCAAACTCTTTATCGGTGAAAAAATCGATCTGCAGTATTTCCCATGGCCCGTGTGGAAGCTCTCTGGTAGTTAAAGGCATCGGTGGATTCTTTTTAGAAAGAAGCAAACAAGTTTCACAATGGCTTATAAAATTCTCAACCGCTGAACTCATCCCTGGCCACCAAAAGTGTTCTCGTAAAATTCTTTTTGTTGATCCAATACCAATGTGACCCTGGTGAGCAGATTCAATAACTCGAAGTCTCAATGCTTCTGGCAAAATTATCTTGTCTCCTTTAAATACCAAACTTCCCAAATTGCGGAGATCCTTTGCTTGGGACTCGTATCTTCTTAAATTATGTTCCCAATCACCTGTTTCGATCGACTTTCTAACTTCTGATAATTCTTCATCTTCTTCGGAACATATTTCTATTTCATCCCAAGAAATTTCTATTCCACCAGTGTCCAAAAAATAAAGCAGATGTTTATCGCTTGCTTCATTTCGTCTCCTGGAATCCTCTTTACGCTGAAATTATAAGGTTGCAGACGTAGAGCCCATGACTCCGCTCTATTAACAGCCCTTTTGCCTATTCTGTGAAGGCCTCCGAAAATGAATTCGCAACTAATAAGTTATCGCCACCTCCATGAATTCTGTGAAACTCTTCTTCGTTAGATTTTTTGATTTCTCGAGCTTGCACCGCATCCAACAGCTCTTTCGTTGATCCTTGCTTTACCCAGTTTCGATGGGCTAAAACTCGTACTCTAGAATCGTCGGCACCTTTTGTGATTATTCTAACGACGTAGTAAGATGTAGTAAGATGTAGTAAGAAATAACTACCGAAGCTTTGCACCCGCTTTGATTTTAAAAACATTAAACTTAGTTTGCTCATCTGCGGTCTGTATGAGTTGCAGTGAAGAAATCAAAATTTCCTTCCAATATTCAAAAGCTCGCTTGTCGATTTCTCTTTCGCCTTCAGATGGCAAACATTCTGGCATATTTAGTGTACTTAAAGTCCAATTGCTCATACTAGATAGAAGCAAGGATTCATTACTTGTTTGATTTGATTCTTCACGTAGAGTACTGGAATGTGCAAGAGGGTAACCGTCACCGATGTTTCTTATGGTCAATTGCGTTACTTGCTCTCGCAAAGTATTATTCCTCTCGAGTGCTTCTTTAAGTTCCCTCAAAAGTTTCTTCTTGGATATACTCCTAGAAACGCAGAGAAAAAAAAATCCTCCATGAGAATTTGCTTTTGTTTTAAAACTACGGAATAAACATGTTTGAGTTACGTCCTCTCATCGTAACTCTACTTGTTTCAAAAACCTTTAAATGCTTTCCTGCCCGATGACTGCTCGCGTCCGATTTTCTTCCCACCGCTGGCTGCTGCTTGTAGTTGCTGGAGTAGATGCTGCTTCCTTTGCGTCCGTTCGATGAATGAGGGACTGCACCGGGGGAAAGCAATTATATAGCTGGCGTACGAAGACGCGAACGATGTTTCAAAAACCTTTAAATGCTTTCCTGCCCGATGACTGCTCGCGTCTGATTTTCTTCCCACCGCTGGCTGCTGCTTGTAGTTGCTGGAGTAGATGAATGAGGGACTGCACCGGGGGAAAGCAATTATATAGCTGGCGTACGAAGACGCCAACGATGTTTCAAAAACCTTTAAATGCTTTCCTGCCCGATGACTGCTCGCGTCCGATTTTCTTCCCACCGCTGGCTGCTGCTTGTAGTTGCTGGAGTAGATGCTGCTTCCTTCGCGTCCGTTTAGTGAATGAGGGACTGTACCGGGGAAAAGCTTTTATATAGTTGCAGCATCGTGTGAAGAAAAATCTCTCTGCCGTCGTCGCTGACTGATTGGTGGAACACTGATTTCTCAATAATCATTTCAATAATTATTAATTATTTAATTTTTTTTTTTTTTTATTTTTAATTTATTATATTTTGCCTTAATTGCTACAAAAAGGAGACCGCAAAATCCACTACTCAAGCATAGCGACGCGTTTGGTTGGGTTATCGACACATATTGTGCCGCTTCCTGCATCAATTGAAGATTACCACCGAGCGAGAAGTTTTAATCTAACTACTATTTACTTTCAGGATGACGACACTTTGCCGTCCCTTACGACTTGCAAGGTACTGCACGTGACGTTGTACGTCTGTCAGCGTGTGTTAGCCGCGTTTCTCGGCACGGGTTTTCGAGGGAAGGCCCCGTTCCTATGTAATAGACTAATCTCAAGTTTTTAGTCTTGACCTTGAAATGAGGTCATACATATATTAATATTTTTTTTTTTTTGAAACGATGGTTCTACAATCGATGAAGGGTCGGTAGGGGAAAGAAATGAAAATTTTTGGTGAAGGAGGGGAAGAGCGGAAAGGAAGGGGGGGTATTGGTAGCTATGCTTGACAAGTAGTCATTTTGACTCCTACGTTTTGTCCAATGCTGGAAGGTGCATGAGTCGAACCAAGCTGTAATCTGAGATTATAACCGGATTCGAACCCACAACACCCGCCAGGGCATGTGGTTCGCTGGTACTTGTACCTTTGAACCATAGAGGCGCTGGACAAAAGGATATATGTATGACCTCATTTCAAGGTCAAGACTAAAAACTTTAGATTAGTCTAGTCAGTTAGTAGATTGTTGCTTTCGATGTAATGTGCCATTTGTTGCTTGAGAAGCTTCTCAAAAGACTTGGACAGCGCGCATAATATGCTAATCGGACGTAGATTCGTAATATCGTTCAGATGAGGTTTCTTTTTCAATGGTAGTACCTTTGCATGCTTCCAACATTCCGGGAAAGTAGACGACCCGATGAATGCGTTGAACAAGTGAGTTACTTGTTCAATTACCAATGGTAAGATTATCTTAATAAACTTGATAGGTAGCCCGTCCAGACCTACTGCGTTCGACTTAACGTCCCAAATGGCATTTATGACCTCCCAGCTCTGTACTGGTCGAAAAGCAAACTCGTACGCTGCATACACTGTAGATCTTGGGGGATTCCCTTCCAGAGTGCCACTCCTAGTGCAGTTGGACAAGAAAACTTCATTTACCTCATCGGGATCGAAGTCGTGGTGCTGCGCCTCTTTATCCTTGCCTACCCCTATTCGCTTCACTCGTTGCCACAAGACTTTTGACGATACTCTACTATCCAGATACTGCTCCAAAAACTGTTTTTTGGCTCGTGAAACGTGTGTATTTGCACGGTTTCGTAACTCCTTATACCGTTGTCGTTTATAGCTTTTCAATTCGGGAGGAGCCCTTAACCAGTCTTTATACGCTAAGTCACGTTCAAGTAAAGACCGTCGGACACTATCGGTAAACCATTCGTTGGATTTTCGACGATTAGTACTGGCACGGAGAGGTATACACAGATCGTGGACTGCCCTAATATGACCATTGAAGAACTCAATTGATTCATTTGGATTGTCAATTTCGTAAAAATATTGCCACGGAATAGAGAGTATTTCATTTTGTAGGGTTTGCAGATCGAAATTCACATAGTCGCGGTATGTATTTACTTCCGTAGAGCGCTGAACATCAAAGTCGGCTGATGCGAAAATGAGATCGTGCTGTGATAATCCCGGAAAACTAACTTGACCAAAACGCAACACTTTTTCGTGCATGTTAGTAACAAGAAGATCTAGTTGTGAACATCCTCCATCGTGGAAAAATGTAGGTTCTTCGCCAACAGACATCAGCGAAAAATTCCGCAGCATGGATTCGAACTGTGCACGCTTGCTACTTTGACGAAGCATGTCCGTGTTGAAATCCCCAACGAGGAAAATGTTGTCATACCGAACCGCGAGATCTACTAACTTTTCAGACAGAAATGACGAGCAATCGGTATTCGGTGGATTGTACACTACTATCAAAAAAATTTTTTCACCAGATACTCGGAACTCTAATGCTAAGCATTCGGTCTGGCTTTCTGACTCCGCTGTAAGCACAGTGTTGAATACCTTAAAGCAAGTTAAGTGCTCTTTATAGTAAACAGCAATTCCTCCACCACGCCTATATGCTCTGTCGTTGCGCACAATTTTATAACCCGTGATGCCTATACTGCGATTACTGACTTTTGAGGTGAGCCATGACTCAGTGAAACATGCTACTTCAATTTTAGAACCGGACAGAACGTGTCGTATTTCGTCCATTTTCCCAAATTGCCTGGCACACAAACTTTGGGCATTGCCGTGACAAATATTTAACTTGCCGGGAAACAAAGCCGCGTTTAACACCGCTCCCGGTATGTTCATCGAGGTGTTGGTAAGTAACGGTAACATTATGTATAGTATGGGAAGCAATTTTTCGAGGGCTGCAATATTACGGGGATACAATGTATAATCATTTAAATCTTTACAAGTTTCAAATAGCGATCAAAAATATAAATTAAAACATCAAATAATATAATGAAAAGAACTTCAAAAGTTGTCGGTGCAAACATAGTTACAGATTTTCCAGCTCTTCCTCGGACCGTACCGCAATGGGGGGGCCATCAACCGCTCGCTTCACGAAGACCACTCCTCCTTTAGTGAACACCATTTTCAGTTTGCCGTTCTTCTTCAGCCGTACAGCCGCCGACTTCACCTTGCGCAACTCAGTGGTTAAACTTTCATTGATATACACGCGGCGATCCGAGTCCAGTCCAAGGTGCCTTAGCTTGAGATCCCGCTTTTGTAGATATGCACGGTAGAATTCGTCACGTGTTGTTTTTAGCGCAAATTCGAGTACGACGAGGCCATTTCCTTCCTGCTGGTTTCCAGTTCCCATGCGCCTTATTTCAGCCTTGATAGTGACTGATTCATTTACCGCCAGATGTTTGCAAATTGCTTTTAGCATTTCATTCAGATTTTCACCTTGAAAAGGGATTCCACTAATTATCAGCTCATTCCGATTTTCCAAAGTGCCAATTTTTGTGCTACACTGTTAACCCTCTCGCTAAGTGTGTTCAAAGCAGCGTCAGTGTGTTGGTACTTAGCCGCGCACTCATCCTTCAGTGATTTGATTTCGTCTTGCAGCTCCGCTTTCACGTCGTCAATCTTGTCGTTTATCTTGCATAGCTCCCCACGCACTGTGTCGATCAGCTGTTTGGTCTGTGAGAACTGTGCCATCATCACATCCATCATACCGTTCAACGTGATTGGATGTTCGTTATCGTCCCTAACTGCCATCTCACTAGAAGCGTAATCAGTACGAGATCGTTTGGTCGCTTGCGGTGTGTCTTTACTTACACCAGAAGGCGGGGTACGCAATATATTGGCCATGTCTTGTATGCACAGACGGATAGCAAAAAGCAGGCTGCTGTGGTATAAGTATTACAGCGCACGATCAGCAGCAAAAAAAAACTTGGCACAATAAAAGCCGTGAAAGACGATTTCAGTGCGATTTAGCCAAAAATGTTTGATCGTCAAATATGGGACTAATCCGATGCGCACTAACTTGATAACGCGCACAGAAACTACAGCGATTGTCACGGATTATAATTTAGAGGTTTCCGGTCGGACAAACAACGGAGGCACTTGACTTTTGAAGTTTTTTTACTCCGCGATTATTTTAGATACATTCTTATCGCGCAGTACGTTCTATTCTACATTAATAACACATTTTGTTATTGAGTAGATATTTAAAACAGTGGTTGTAAGATGAGTTTAATAACTGATTTTGTTATCATGTCTTATTTTGACCCTAAAATGGCATTCGAAATATTTCATAATTTTTTTCAATGATTAAAGAAATTTTTGGATTATAAATATTTTTATAAAATGATTTTTTAATATCTCATATGCTACTACATTTGTTATTCAATACCTTAATAATACTAAATAAATACTAAATACTTATTCTAAACTCTGAATATGGTCATGTTATTGCTTTGTTATTCAAATAACAGAAGTAGTTATTCTTTTGGCCTTAAAGGAGCAAAATTTTGATATTATTTTTTTTTATTTTACCAACTATGTCAGCCAAAACAAGACCAAATTTTGTTATGAGTTCTTCGATTTCCATAACACATTTTGATATTATTTTGCTCGTCGCTCCTGCTCGGGTTGCTACGGCTACCTAGACGACATAGTCATATTCGGTAGAAATTTGAACGAGTACTTAGAAAATTTAGGAAAGGTTCTTGATAGGTTGGCCTCGTCTAATTTGAAGATTCAATTGGACAAGTGCGAGTTCCTGAAGAGAGATTGCGAATTTTTAGGGTCCATCATAACGGGAGATGGTATCAAACCAAACCCAGAGAAAATAAAAGAAATCGTAAAATGGAACCTGCCTAAATCACAAAAAGAAATTAAACAATTCCTGGGCCTCTTGGGTTACTACAGAAAGTTCATAAAAGGTTTTTCAAAATTAGCACAACCAATGACTAAATATTTGAAAAAAGACAAAGAACTCAACCTGAATGACCCGCAATATGTTCAAGCGTTCGAGAAATGCAAAAAGATTTTACCAACCGACCCTATACTTATTTACCCGGATTTTGAAAAACCATTTGCACTCACGACGGATGCATCAAACTTTGCTGTCGGAGCAGTACTATCCCAAATTCATGAAGGAAAGGACCACCCAGTGGCCTTTGCATCAAGGACTTTAAATAAACACGTGGTTAATTATTCCACAGCAGAGAAAGAAGCCTTGGCAATTATGTGGGCTGTCGAAAAATTTAAGTCTTACCTCTACGGGAATAGTTTCACGTTAGTAACTGACCATTAACCATTAACCTTTAGTAAAACCTCCACGAAAAATTTAAAGATACTTCGTTGGCGACTAGAACTAGAAAATTACGACTACACTGCACTGTTGAATACAAGACGGGAAAAACGAATGTCGTCGCTGATGCACTGAGTAGAAAGGTAGAACTTAACGTAAACGATACAGATCATAATATTTCAATTAGTGATACATTGGAAAACAACCCCGCCGAATCAGATACGGAAACAGTTTACTCCGCAGATACATCTTCAGATTTCTTCATTCATTTTACTGAAAGACCGATAAATTCTTATAAGAATCAACTAATATTTAGACATGCCACATTCAATACTGTAATTCATGAAACGATATTCCCCCACCATAAACGCACCATAGTCTGCAGTGACAATTTCGATAAACAATCATTAACTGAAAATATTAAACAATTTCACAACGGAAAACAAACAGCAATTCTCGCTCCAGAGAATCTCCTGCAACTCATTCAAGAAGTATACAGAGATCACTTCTCAGACTCCACTTCTCACTCCGTAATTACGCAGAATATGGTGGAAGATGTTACATTACAAGACAGACAGTATGCTTTATAAGAAAAGAACACGATAGGGCTCATCGTGGCATACATGAGGTTGAAAGACAACTTAAACGTTCCTTCTATTTTCTAGGGTTATTGATATTCTGAAAAAAAATTCGATATCGGCAATATCGATATTTTGATCCTCCGCGATATTGTCATCGATATTTAGGCCGGATATCGATATTGCAAAAACCCCGAATCTTCAAAACTACGTAATCGCACGAAACAGTGTGGTTTTACTTTCATGATCTTGATGCATTCTACGCATGTTTTCGTTGTAATTCAAGGAATAAGTGTGCCAAAGGCTTTGATGCCGGATTTTGATATCCGTTAAAGTGAAATCGCACATTTACCTAGTAACATTTAACTTTGCATGCAGCACCTTATCTTTTATTACATTAAACTCGGCATGCATCACATTGATCCCCTCGAACAGACTGACGGGTAAGTAAAAAACCGGGTGAAAAATATCAGCAAACTGTGATATCCACAAAAGAAATTTCGCTTTGCTAAAAAAATTAAAACGTTGGTTTCTACACAAAATTTAATTGCTGTTTGTGACAAGACAACGGGATAAAAATTCAACTCACTCACAGTCGCTTTTGCCTGCGACGATTTTAGGCTGTCAAAAAGTTGTGCAGCGCGTTTTATTACAAACGGTAAGGACAATATCGTGGCCGATATCGGCCACAAATATCAAAATATTGATAATATCGGTCAGGTCAATATCGGCATGATATATCAATATTTTAAGGGCAGAAAATCGATAATATCAAATATCGATATAATATCAACAACCCTACTATTTTCCCAACATGGTGAAAAAAATTAGAAAATACATTAACTAATGCTCAACCTGCTCTCAACATAAGTACGAACGAAAGCCGTATAATATCAAAATCTTCCCGAGACCGATAGAAAGATCTCCATTCCAGAGGGTTCACATGGATATTTTCGGGATGGATAAACATAAATATTTATCCCTTATCTGTGCGTTCTCCAAACATTTACAACTTATAAAAATCGAAACTAGAAACACAATAGATATACAGAATGCTCTTACCACATACTTCGCTAATTTCGGTACGCCTCGGACAATCGTATGTGATCATGAAGCATCATTTACCAGCATCCAATTGAAAGGGTTTTTAGCTAATTTGGGAAACCAAATAGAATATTCATATTCATCCGAGTCTAATGGTCACATCGAAAAAGCTCACAGTACGATAATCGAACTTTTTAATACAAATAAATACAAATATACGGAATTATCATCACCAGAAATCATGAATATCATTACTGCACTATATAATGAAACAGTTCATTCATCTACTTCTTTCACACCGAACGAGATAGTATTCAATCAAAGCAATTCAACAAATCCAGAACACATCTCAGAAGCAGCACAAAAACTTTTCGATAAGGTTATAGTCCACCTTAATAAAACAAAAAACTATGCAAAAAAATAATCATAATAAAGAAGACCCACCAGCGATAGAGATTGATGGAGATGTTTTTATCAAAAAAGTAACTAGGAAAAAATTAGACCCTCACTTTACTAATACAAAATGCAAAGAGAATAACTACAAAACAATCAAAATTCTGAATAATGTGAAACGAAACAAAAATAAAATAAAACGCTTGAGAAAATAAATTTTTATACGATTCTAATAGCAATTTTTCATTACAGACAAGCAAACATAGCCACGGCCAGAACTTCGAGAAACTTAAAAGTCCAACTGAACCCCTACAGGTTAATAAAATTTAACAAAGATTAAAATCATACTTAATCTTTCTTTTCTCTTTTCTGTTTCTTTTTAGGAGTTATTTATAACCGACAAGACAGACGCTAGACAAAAAATCTTCAGGACAAAAAATGAGACAACCATAAATATATAAAAAACCCGAATTAATCCACCTAGCGGCGTGACCTAGCCTTTCTACTGTCACAATAATCATCATTTAATTTCTCAGGAACATCTATGTATAATTAACTTGACTATATTTTTAAATATCCGTTCCGTATTCCTCAAAATCCTTATTTGCCAGTAAAATTCACAACGTATTGCGTAGAATAATTTTCTTTCCTTGTGTGCGTAAATACTTGTAACACCTTATTTAGTTTTATAATCGGTCGGCCTAAACTTTCGGGCTTCAGAGCCACATAGGAAACTTGTTTTGAATTGACAATATGAAATATGTGTTCAGAACAGATTTTTTGATAATTAATTAATACCATGTGTTCAAAAGTTAGCATCTTTGAAAAACAAGAGTTCAGAAAAATTATTATTATACTTCGCCTTTGAAGACAAAGAATATCAACAACAAAATGATTAATCTCAAAATTTTACTATTAGTTTGCTTGGCTTCAATTTTGCAGTATATCTGAATTAGAAAAAATAACTGAATAGAGCATTAGATATGAAAAAGAGAAATTGAACTTTTTCTTAGCTGGCGCTCCTTCAGATAATTATTTTTGCATGAAAATCAAAACTTATGCTTTTTTTGAATGTACTTTCATGAAAAGATAGTCATTAGCTTGATCGCATCGTTTTTACAATGTTGGAGGGTTAGGAAAACAAGAGGGTTGCAAAAGCTGCGCCTTAAACATGCTTGAGAATGGGAAATATGATCGAAATGATTTTCAGTGCTTGTCATTTTTGATTTATTTGTTGAAACATGATACATGACATAAGACATCTGTCCTTTAAAATGTCATTAACGAAAACAAATCTTACAAAATTACTACCGTGCAACGTTTACTTCCTATTTTTCATATAATATTTCTAAGCTCTAGTATCTATTGATTGAAAAGAGCATCTATTGATGCGCAAAATTTGTTTGAAATTTGTATAAATTTATTTGGAAAAATCAACTCATTTTTAATCCTATACACCACTATACCTTCATGCTTAAATTAACTGCTTTTCTTCGCTGTTTGCTTTTCGTGTACAATTGTGAGTAACAGCAAGTGAACAAAATGACAATTGAAATCTGAAATCAAAGAAAAGAAAAAACTTTTCGATTGAATCCCATTATTTAATATTTATTTGCAACAGATACGTAGTTCGCCTACGACGTGCAGGCTTCAACAGCGTCTTATTTCAAAGCGTATACGTATCTGTTGCGAATAAATATTAAATAGTGGGATTTAGTCGGTAAAAGTTTTTTCTTTTCTTTAATTTCAAATTTCGTATTCCACTAAGAGGCTTCAAAAATTTCAGACAATTGATTCAGAAAAGTGAGAAACATCTTTTCTTGAATTTCAATGCAAATTTAAAAATTGCAAATTGTCATCCCAAGTAACAATTTGAGTTTTATTACACTCTTATGATGACATTCAAGACCAAAATTGGTCATGAAAACCACCAGAAGAGTACAATCAAACTCACATTGTTGCTTGGGATCACATACACACACATACATACATACATACATACATACATACATACATACATACATACATACATGCATATATACATACATACATACATACATACATACATACATACATACATACATACATACATACATACATACATACATACATACATACATACATACGTACATACATACATACATACATACATACATACATACATACATACATACATACATACATACATACATACATACATACATACATACATACATACATACATACATACATACATACATACATACATACATACATACATACATACATACATACATACATACATACATACATACATACATACATACATACATACATACATACATACATACATACATACATACATACATAGCTGAAACATTCAACGTTACTGGTGCTGAAGTTGCTGAAGCTGTTGGCAGAATAAAACAGTGCTATTGCCCGGGACCTGATGGCATCCCTGCTGTGCTGTTGAAGAAATGTTGTGAAGTTTTGAAATCGCCAATCGCTTTATTATTCAACCTCTCCATGCAATGTCAGCAATTTCCTCGTATTTGGAAGTCCTCCTTTATGTTTCCTGTGTTCAAGAAAGGTGACAAACGGAATGTGGAACACTACCGAGGAATTACTTCGCTGTGCGCTTGTTCAAAAGTTTTCGAGGCAATTGTTTATAAGTATCTCTGGTTTCATGTTAAGAACTATATATCTACGTCACAGCATGGTTTTTTTCCTGGAAGATCTGTTTCAACTAACCTGCTAGAGTTCACCTCTCTATGCTTGCGCGCAATGGACCAGCGTTTTCAAGTTGATGCAGTCTACACTGACTTGAAGGCTGCATTTGATCGCGTGGACCATGAAATTCTGCTGGCTAAGCTTGATAAACTGGGTGTGTCTGCTGGTTTAAGAGCCTGGCTCCATTCTTATCTACGAGACCGCAGGATGGCAATAAAACTTGGTGCGTCTCTATCTTGTTGGTTCCAAAACAATTCAGGAGTACCTCAGGGTAGCACGTTAGGACCACTACTGTTTTCTCTGTTTATAAACGATATATCCCGTCTATTACCGTGCGGCAGTAGATTGCTTTATGCGGATGATGCCAAAATCTACATGATCGTTCGCAACTCCGACGATTGTCTGAGACTTCAAGAACTGATTGACCGGTTTTCTGAATGGTGCACTTGCAACTGCATGACTATAAGCATCCCAAAATGTACCGTCATCAGTTTCTCCCGGAAAAAACATACATTGGTATACGACTACCGCATCAATGATCAAGTCTTGCAACGTGGTGACAGGGTTACTGATCTCGGAGTTATTTTGGATGAGCAAATAACGTTTAGACAACATTACGAGATGATCATCAGTAAAGCAACTCGACAACTGGGAATGGTACTAAGGATTGGCAAAGAATTTCAAGACCCTGGAACATTGCGCGCTTTATACTGCTCGCTGGTACGTTCCATTTTAGAAACAAGCTGCGCTGTATGGGACCCCCACTATGACTACTGGTCCCAACGAGTTGAAAGAGTTCAGAAACGCTTCGTCAGGAAAATTAGCCATATGCTGCCTTGGAGGAATCCCGAAAGTCTACCATCTTACGTAAACCTATGTAGTCTAATTGGCATTACCTCACTTGAACAACGGCGGAAAGATATCATCGCTACTATGGCACACAAGATACTAGTGGGGATATACGATAGCCCTGCTGTACTTTCCTCGCTCCAACTGTATTGCCCTTTGCGCCCTCAACGACATCAACAGCTTTTACGTATAGGAACACACCGTACCAACTATGGCCTGCATGAGCCAATTCGACATTTGGCAGTAGAATACAATCGTAGTAGACTACTTTTTGACTTTTAATACTTGACCAATTGTAATTGTATGTGTATATATGGAATCTAGTGTGATATGTAATGTAATATGCTATTTGCTATTGTCATAAAATGTATTTAAGGTTAAGAAAAGATGCTGGGTTTTTATGCCTCTTTGAGGATGCGTGATTTAGGCATTCTCAAGGTGGCTTTTCCCAGCCAGCATTTCATTTAGACCAATAAGTCGGTTGAAATTATTCAATAAATATCAATATCAATATCAATACATACATACATACATACATACATACATACATACATACATACATACATACATACATACATACATACATACATACATACATACATACATACATACATACATACATACATACATACATACATACATACATACATACATACATACATACATACATACATACATACATACATACATACATACATACATACATACATACATACATACATACATACATACATACATACATACGTACATACATACATACATACATACATACATACATACATACATACATACATACATACATACATACATACATACATACATACATACATACATACATACATACATACATACATACATACATACATACATACATACATACATACATACATACATACATACATACATACATACATACATACATACATACATACATACATACATACATACATACATACATACATACATACATACATACATACATACATACATACATACATACATACATACATACATACATACATACATACATACATACATACATACATACATACACACATACATCACACACATTGAATACAATCAACATTTGTTTTGAATTCACACGTTTTAACGGTTTAATATACGGTGCTTAAGTGTTAAAGTTTAAATAACTTTTGAATGAACTGTCCGATTTTAAATAACTCGGTTTCGTTTGATAGATCTCAGTAGTAATTTTCAAATAATAATAAAATGTGTGATGTTTTTCATTGAATTAATGCTTATATGTTACAAAAATATGTTTTAAATACTATTTTTTCACATTTCTTTATGTAACTTTCAAACTACAAGCCCAATCGTCATGAAATTTGGAAGTTAAGGGTTTGCAAGGCTCCTCTTTCATATGCAATCAATTTTGTTCAAATCGGTTAAGGGACCTATGAGATAATGAAGTCCCATATTTTTCATATTTTTATACATAACTTTTGAACTAAAAGTCCGATCAGTATGAAATTCAACAGCGACCAATGGGACACCTAGACCTTTCATTTGACACTAAGAACATTAAAATCGGTCCAGCCATCTCCGAGAAAAGTGAGTGAGATTAAAAGCGTCACATACACACACACACACACACACACACACACACATACACACACACACATACATACACACACACAGAAAATGCTCAGTTTTCGAAACTGAGTCGAATGGTATATGACATTCGGCCCGCAGGACCTTCTTTCCATTTCCGGTTTTCCAAGTGATTTCTATACCTTTATACTATATATTTATATAGTAGAAAGGCAAAACATTAAGAAAATACTTTAAACATTAATCAAACCCCAAATTATAAACAGATTCGTGCGAGGAGAATTATGCAGAGAGCTCGTTCGGACGAAGGCAGGGCTGAATGTCGAGTAGCACTTGCTGCTGCACGCGCAGTGCTTAAGAGTGGGATAAAAGCTAGTAAACGAGCCTGCTTTGAAAGGTTATGTGCTAGTGCCAATGCGAACCCGTGGGGTGATGCCTACAGGGTCGTAATGGCAAAGACCAAGGGAGTGATGGCGCCCTCAGAGCAATCGCCAGAGATGCTGGAGCGGATCATCGAGGGCCTCTTTCCGCGCCACGAACCAAGGCCGTGGCCCCAGGGCGCTGAGTCGTCCCACGGCCGACGTTCCAGTATCTCAGACCATAGCGTAGGATGGTCGGCCTCCCAGCCGAACATCCAAAGTAACGTGGGCGACGGCGGTTTGGAGGTCGGGGACGAAGTGACGGTTACGAATGAGGAGCTCATTGAGATCGCTAAATCCCTAAAGGTGAGCAAGGCACCGGGGCCAGACGGAATCCCGAATATGGCCATTAAAGCGGCTATGTTAGAGGCTCCCGAGTTATACGGAGCAGTAATGAGTAGATGCCTAGAAGCTGGCCACTTCCCGGACAGATGGAAGCGACAGAACCTCGTGCTGTTGCCGAAGCCGGGAAAACCTCCGGGTGTTCCCTCGTCATATAGGCCGATCTGTCTGCTCGACACTGCCGGTAAGGTGCTGGAGAAGGTTATCCTTAACAGACTCGTACAGTACACGGAGGGTACAAACGGTCTGTCAAGGAATCAATTCGGCTTCCGAAAAGGCAAATCTACGGTGGATGCCATCTTGTCTGTCACTAAGACAGCCGAGGTGGCAATCCAGCGCAAGAGGACAGGTATCCGCTATTGCGCAGTTGTCACGCTTGACGTGAGAAATGCGTTTAATAGCGCTAGCTGGGACTCCATAGCCAACTCGCTTCGGAACGTCCAAGTGCCGGTGTCGCTGTACAGGATCCTGGAAAATTATTTCCAGAATCGTGTGCTATGCTACAACACGGAGGAGGGTCAGAAGTGCGTTCCAATCACCGCAGGGGTTCCGCAAGGTTCCATACTGGGCCCGGTGTTGTGGAACGTCATGTATGACGAGGTGTTGAAGCTAAAGTTCCCGGTAGGGGTGGTGATTGTCGGCTTTGCGGATGATATCACCCTGGAAGTCTATGGTGAATCTATCAGAGAGGTTGAGTTGACGGCTGCCCACTCTATAAGCATTGTTGAAGATTGGATGCGATCCAGGAAACTGGAGCTAGCGCATCATAAAACGGAGGTTATCGTGGTGAACAACCGCAAGTCGGTACAGCAAGCAAAGATCAGCGTCGGGGACTGCACTATTTCGTCAACGCGGTCCTTAAAACTTCTGGGAGTCATGGTCGACGACAAGCTCAAGTTCGGGAGCCACGTCGACTATGCCTGCAAGAAGGCTTCCACAGCTATCTCGGCATTGTCTCGTATGATGTCTAATAGCTCTGCGGTATATGGCAGCAAGCGAAGGCTATTAGCCAACGTGGTCCAGTCTATACTTAGGTATGGCGGACCGGTGTGGTCATCGGCGTTAGGTACCAAAAGCTATCTAGCCAAGCTGGAAAGTACCTATCGTCTCATGTGCTTGAGAGTGGCGAGTGCGTATCGCACAGTTTCACATGACGCAATCTGCGTCTTAGCAGGTATGATGCCTATTGGCATTATCATCAGCGAAGACGTAGAGTGCTTCAACCAACGTGGAACTAGAGGCATACGGAGTACCACAAGATCGGCCTCGATGACCACATGGCAGCGGGCATGGTCTAATTCCACAAAAGGTCGGTGGACACATCGACTTATCCCGGAACTATCTGGGTGGGTCAACAGGCGCCACGGCGAAGTCAACTTCCACCTGACACAGATTCTGTCAGGGCATGGTTGCTTCAGACAGTATCTGCATAAGTTTGGGCATGCGGAGTCCCCCGCGTGTCCCGAATGCGTGGATGTTGAGGAAACAGCAGAACATGCTTTCTTCATATGCCCTCGTTTCGCGAGCGCGAGAAGCAGCATGATGGCAGTGAGCGGACAGGACACTACCCCGGATAACTTAGTCCAAAAGATGTGTTCCAGCTCGGACATCTGGGGAGCGGTCAATGCGGCTGCTACCCAGATTGTACTCGAGCTACAAAACCACTGGAGAGCCGAACAACGGCGAATAAACAGCCTAACTACCATAGTCCAGTAGTTATCTAAGCGAGTGCATTAAGCACAATAGCCCCTCCCTGAAGTAATACCGATAAGGTGGTGCCAGGGGGGATTGAGGCTGGAGACTCGAGTAGGGTTTTAGTGGGTCGGGATCCTCACGCCCCATTAGGGGGGTCGGGATACCTAAACCGCACTCCCTGAGTTATCTTCTCAGGTGTCTGATAGTACCGTATCTTCTAAGGTGCTCAGCAGATTTCCCAACTCGTAAAAAAAAAGAAAAAAAAATTATAAACAGAAGCAGAATATAGAATAGCAGCATAGCATACCACATTAATCAAACTTCAAATTATATTTAAACAAAATCAGAATACAAGGTAGCAGCATAGCATAGCATATAGTTCAATTACAAAAGCAGAATATCGAACAGGAGATCTTCAAATCCGATCATGTTGAAAATAATTCATTTCATATACATAATACCTTTACTTTACTATGTCACCGCGAACTCAGGAACTTACTTACTTACTTAGGTAGCTTGCTGTTCTAAGACAAAGCCTGTTGAACAAAGTTTCTCCATGTAACTCGGTTGAGGGCAACCGCTCTCCAATTCCTCGGACACCGAGTACTCTCCGCCAGATCTCGCTCCACCTGGTCTAACCATCTTGCTCGCTGCGCTCCTGGTCGTCTTGTACCTACCGGATTTGAGGCGAACACCATCTTTGCAGGGTAATTGTCCGGCATTCTTGCAACATGCCCTGTCCATCGTATCGGTCCAGCTTTAGCCACCTTCTGGATACTGGGTTCGCCATAGAGCTGTGCGAGTTCATGGTTCATCCTCCGCCTCCATACTCCGTTTTCCTGTACGCCGCCGAAGATCGTTCTTAGCACTCGTCATTCGAAAACTCCGAGCACTCGCAGGTCCTCCTCGAACATTGTCCATGTTTCATGTCCGTAGAGAACAACCGGTCTAATAAGCGTCTTGTACAGGGTGCACTTTGTACGGGGACTTAGTCTGCTCGACCGCAATTGCTTGTGGAGCCCATAGTAAGCACGACTTCCGCTGATAATACGCCTCCGAATCTCACGGCTGGTATCATTGTCCACCGTTACCAGTGAGCCAAGGTAGACAAATTCATCGACTACCTCAAACTCATCGCCGTCGATCAATATACTACTGCCCAAGCGGTGTCGTTCGGCCTTGGTTCCGCTGGTCACCATGTACTTTATTTTAGACGTATTTACCTTTAACCCAATCTTTTCTGCTTCGCGCTTTAGTCTGGTGTACTGTTCAGCCACCGCCACAGATGTTCTGCCGATAATATCCATGTCATCGGCAAAGCAAACGAATTGACTAGATTTGTTGAATATCGTGCCCCGCGTGTTGATATCCGCTCGGTTCATAACACCTTGTAGCGCTATGTTGAACAGCAGGCATGAAAGACCATCACCTTGACGAAGCCCTCTGTGTGATTCGAATGAACTTGACAATCCACCCGAAATCCGAACACAGCACTGTGTACCATCCATCGTAGATTTAATCAGTTTGATGAGTTTCGTGGGGAAGCTCTTCTCGTCCATGATTTTCCATAGCTCTTTCCGGTCGATGGTATCATCGACTCAGAAACTACAAATATTAAATTTAAATGACCGACCAATGCTAATACTGTATAGTCATCCTTGTAAAATACAAGTAGGAAACTTCCGCATTATTCACGAAATTAATATGACAGATCTAAACACAACCATCAATTTGTTAACAGATATTGTTTACAGCAAAATTAATAATCCACTTTTGAATATCGCTAAACACAAAATCAAAAACTTGTACTCCATTTTTAATCAGATAAAACCACAATACCACCACCGTAAAAAGAGCCTTAACTTCATCGAATCTACATGGAAATGGATCGGCGGCATTCCCGACGCGCAAGACCTACAGATTATAAACAGCACAATGAACGACCTCATAAACAGCAACAACATTCAGTATAAAGTCAACCAACAACTAGGACAAAGGATAAAAAACCTCACATTTGAGATAAAAAGACTTATAGAGAGTAGGCAAACTAACGAACTAATTCTGGACGAAATCGATACCCTTATAACGACTATCAACATTGACACCATCAACAAAATACTAGAAGAAATTCAAGAAGCCATTTCGTTATCTAAAGCATCAATAACAAGCAATAAGCAATGACCTCTTTTCGAGAGGTCACGTTGATCAAAAACATTCTGAAAGACATTCTGAAAGCGTTGAATTTCCCGATGCAATAAACTACATCAATCCTAAGATAGCAGTCAAAAAAGAAACACTGCTCTATTTTTTTTTGTTTTATTATAGAGATTTTAAAATTAAATTTCATTCATCTCTTATTTACTATATTAGTTCTATTGTATAATTAAAATATATTAACTTTAAATTTGGTATTTAATTGCCTTCACGTACTTCAGTAGTGCTTTTTCCTTTGAGCGATCGTTTGCTAGGATTTCATGAAGCGATCCATTTATGTCATGTAGCTGACTTTCCTGGATAAATCCCCTACAATCGACCAACATGTGTTGAACCGTGATTTGTACTCCGCAGTAGCAGTACATTGACGGTGGGCTCTTTTCAATTATGTGTAACTTAACTGACCCGACAAACTTCGTATTGCCACAAATTAAACTGTGTTGTACATAAACCGTGAATCTCGGGTGACCTTTGTCACAATCTTGAGTTTTGTAAGTTTCTGGGGAGTTCATGGGTGTTTTAATATACAAATTTTCCTCACAGTAAAGTAGAAAACAACTCCCCCCATTGCTTAGCCTGATAAAATAAAGCGGATAGCATTACAACCATTACAAACCATTCGCCGAATACCATTTTGCGGAACACCAATTCTCGGTTGACCATAACGCGAAATATAGAGTTTCGCAGAATACCATTTCGCGAAAAACCTTACGCGGATGTACCGTTTCACGGAAAATCTTTTCGTAAGAAGTACTATTTCGCAGAGGTGACCTAACTGAAGGAAAGTAATAGAGATCAGTATATCTAGGAAAATAAATAAACCTAGCTCTCTACGGGGGCTGCCCCCCGCACTGGCCGGCGCTTCCAACGGCAGGTCGCTGGCAACACTCGCGGCCTGAGGCCGTCTCGCGGTGAATTATCCAATGTTACTATTGATAGTTTTTGGTGGTCTTGTTATTGATTAATATTTTATGACAGAGTCTAAAATTTCTCGAGTTCGATTAGTTTTTGAGTTACGCAAAAATTTCTGTTT